>NC_041394.2:242559367-242859367 GCF_900747795.2 Erpetoichthys calabaricus
ACTACCAGGACAGTATCATATTTTATTATGAAGAGAAAAAAACTTTTAGCTTTCTAATTAGCTCTTTTTCTTATTCTCATCTTGTACATTATTAGTGATAAATGAAATGATTTATGCAAAATTGAATTCACAGTAAAACTCAATGTTTCACTTTGCAAAAAAATTTGTGAAACTAATTGCATTTCACTTCATTGACACAGGAGGAAAATGTTTTGTGCTGTCTGGAAGTGTTACATTCATTAATTCTACAAGTGTCTGTCTGACGTTTAGTATTTAAATAACTATCTCTAATGAAAAAAACAATAATCATTGGACTAATTTCCCATTAAGTACAGACATTTTATTGTGCTGCCAGATGTGTCCTTGTAGTATGATCCTTGCTTTACTAATTATTATGGAAATTTTGGTGATTGCAATCCTAAAAATGCATCAGAAACAGAAAATAAACTTGAGGCTCAATGATGTGTGGAGAGTGCATATCCTCAACTTCTTTAGCAGAATCAAGAAACAGGTTGATAGAAGGTGGTAGGGGGCAGCTTCCCAATGAAATGAGATTTTACTAGGGAGAAAATTTATGTAATGTGCACAATGGGACAATTTGATGTGTCTTTGTGCTGAAAATATGTAATATGTTACATTTCTAAAACACTGTGTGCCCCTCCACACTTGTGTGAATAAAGGAGACAAGCTGAATTGATCTGACAAGTATGTAACAGATTCACTACATCTATCTATCTATCTATCTATCTATCTATCTATCTATCTATCTATCTATCTATCTATCTATCTATCTATAAATCATATAGTTGCAGAAAAGAACACAGGTAAACAAGAAAGTGTCAATAAGGCTTTAGGGAGCAGTATTCTTTGTCTCCCCAAAAAAATAAAAAATCTAAAATGCAAGTTTTAGTGAGTTCTGCAAATGCAAAATCAATCACGTGTGAGATCAATTTTATTTTGCAAATCCAAACTTGCACGTTACCTTTCCCCTAAAAATCTACATGTACTATTTTGTCTTAATTTTTGTCAGACTTCACTTGAACAAAATTCTTCATTTTCTTCTTATTTGTCTGAGAGTGCCTGCTGTCTGTGAGAAGAAACTGCTTGTGGAAATTAGTCGACAGTGTGAGATTTAACAAAGGGAAAAGGAGAGTTGCCTTATCATCTTAAAAACAGGCCACCTTCACATTTGACTATCCTATTTAGTTTGACAGTGAGAAACAACAGATAGAGAAAAACTTGGGAAAATTTCTTGATTCCATCTGAATCAGTAAAACAATGATAGCTGGTTTCTTGAGATTGCTATAAGTCAAGTACTGGTTGTGAACAATGAAGCACTGGTGTACAGAGTAAGCTGTATGTTGTGAAGCAGGGAGCTCCAGAAGTATAAAGGCTCCACAAGCATTTTCATGACTAGATAGCAGAATGGGACAGAAAAATGTTTATAAATGATTTATTTTAACAAAGTCCCAATATAGAATCTAAAAATTGTAGTCAAAACAGAGCAGAGGTTCAAAAATCAATTAACAGTTCCAAGACAAAATCCAAAAATGCTGTTGAAAAAAAGGGCACAGAGTCAAAAATCTGGGAAATCACAAGCAATAGCACAAGGTACAGTAAACACAAGAAACACTCCACTCCCTAGCACATTCACAATAAACTGCCAGGAACTAAGGAAGGCCCTCCCATAAATAGGGTGGAGAGCTGTTCCTGGCAGTGATTGGCAGATGGCCCTGCCCCTTGGGGAGCCACCCACAAAACACATGGGATATAACCTAAGCCATACCCCTTTGCAAATAAGCACACAGAAAAAAGTACATAATAAATAAAACAAACATTATTAAAATTAAAAGGCATACACTTAAATAATATAAACAAGACACACAACTGTGACACTATAAGGGGTCAACTCAGTGACAGAACTGTGGCAACTGAGCTCACACCACACAGATCATACTGAAATGGGTTTATCTGAGAGCATTTTTGTGACAGGATTGGTGAATGATTTTTTTTTTTTTGTGTTCTGACATTTTGTGTTGTTGTTCTGTGCTTTTTGTGTTAAATGTTTTGATGTATACTGTGTACTGTATATTGCTCTTTTTTATCAATGTTGTATATTCCAATTTAATGTCAAATCACTTTTTGTTTTGAGAAAAAACATGACTAATACTGTGTTGTACGTCTGATAGGTAATTCAAATCTGAACTTTAAGAAAAGCAAATGTTTTGCTCACATCCTACACCTTACCCAATGCAAGCCACAGATCTGTTGTTAATAGCAATAAACAGAGAGTTTTAAATATTATCTTCACTTGTTTGTATGTAAAGTACATCTATAAGCCTTGAGGTAACTTTCCAAAACTGTTAGAGCAGAAATAACAAATACACAATGAGAATATATGTCAAATGCTATACTATTTAAATTAAATAATGAGAACATTGCAGTGAAAGCCTTGGATCATGCCCAGAGGGAGCTAAGGCTAATGTTCCTTTCTTACTGCTTACTGCTACGCAAATGTAGGAGCTTCTGAACTTGTCAGACAACGTATAGCCTAGCAGGCTTGAAATACCTGCTCCATATAGATTTGTTTTTATTTATACTTATTTGTACCAGAATAGCCCTCTTTCACTGCTTTAGATCTGATAATACCAAATACATTCAGTTGCCTAGCTGTATGGTTGCTTTCCTGCTTGGCCTTACCTTTTTTCTGTTCTGTGGTGCTAAACTTAAGGAAATGACCAAATGTTATGGTGTATAAATTCTACAAATTATTCTCTATATTTTTATTATTAGATTTTGCTCAGTCCCAACAAGATGAATTCAGATGTAGGACACTTGCATAGGCATTATAATAAAAAAGACATATCCTTTTCCCTTACACCTCACTTTTATAACAGTTGTTCACAGCATAGTGCTAAAATGGTTTTACAACCTGGGAAAGGAAGACTGAGCCGATACCTCAGGATACTGATTACTTTATGGATGGACATCTGGGACAACAAGTTGGTTTACAGCCTGGGAAAGGAGGACATGGCAGTGTTTTAGACAATATCAAAAAACTTTATTATCTGGGAAAAGATAGATTAAAGAGTTTGAGCAAAATTTATCCAACATATTGACAGCCAGCCAATCAGGTCCATGCAACAATCATGTGTTGTGAGACCACGGCAGGAAACTTTATAATAAATATGCCTCATTTTAAAGTAACTTCAGAAGAGAAAAAGCGACGACGGAAGAGCGACATCAGAAAAGAAAACAAAGACACGACCAGTTTTCATCTGATCGTCAGTTAACAGCATTTTCATGAACATCAATTGCTAAATCAAACTCCACCCTGGGACATTCATCCTTGTCATCTGTAACTTATTCGTAAGCTTTTTCTAAAGACTATATATATCCAGACTTTTCTATCAGTCCTATTTTCCATTATTCTTTGTTCCAGTGGTATTATTATTATTCCTGTAATAAATACCATGCTGCTTTTAACTTTCTATGCTTTGTCTTAATGTCTATAGAGTGACTGAAGAGGTTTATGAAGGCTGTGAGTGAGAGCTCCATTCAATAGTAGGGAACAGTATGTAAAGTAAGGTATTCTTGGCTGATAAATGGACTGTAGTCAAGAGTGCTGAGCCTTTGTATGTTTAAATGTATTCTTGTAGACCAAAAGTAATATTTAGGTCTGAGATATCATTAAAACATCGTATGTTGTTTGTGCCGATAATAAGTAAGTCTCTTGAAGTGCTGAGTGACAGGCTGTGTTATTCCTAAAGCACTTGTGTGTTTTAAAGTGCTAAAGGTTAATCAGTGTGTGTGTGTTATTCATGGGGCATTGTTGTGGTTAGGGTCTGTGTGTATGCGTATAGTTATGTATGTGTGTGTTAATCTTAAAGTGCAACAGTAGGACCAACCCGATAATGAACTTGACAAGTACACTTACCCTTGAGAAAACAGGTAAAGGGTAAGTAGAGGGAAATAACTACGCTAATACACCAAATTACTATTAAGCAGCAGAATTTAGTAAATAACAAAGAATTGCAAAATGACTATAAAGAAGAGATTATATATTAAGAAAATGTGAGAAGCAAATATGAACCTTGTTGCTAACTTCAGCTGTGGATGTTAGTTTAAATCTCATTGTAAGCAAAAATAAAGGACAATTTAATATTTTTGATGACTGTACTCAAATTTGAGTGGGTGCAGATCATTAGATAATGAATCAGTAATTTCAGTTGGTAAAGTGTGCATACACATTTCTGTGTAATTACCATTAAAATAAATCCTAAAGGCACTATGCTTGACCAAAAAATGCTTTCAGTTGTCCTATAAACCAGATTACAATTACAAAAATGCAATGAGAACAGACATTTTTGTTAGTTTTAGTAAATTTTATAATAATGAACAGAGTAGTACAATTTAAATGAAATAAGGATAGTAATAACTAGGATTATTATGCTATCTTGCTTTTCCACCAATTAAAACTTGAGTACTGTGATGGGCTATTAGTCCATGGCTTGTGCACGCCAGTCTACAAATGCTCAGGCATTTCATGACTATAAATCTGCATTAAACTGATGGGTGGGTGGACATCTAGGACCTGATGTGGAATTATATCACACATTACCTTCCCATTCAAATTAATGCAAGACAAAATATTCATGTTATCCCTTTGTAAATGAAGCTTTGCATGTTGAACTTGTATTACAATTTAAATTTTAAAAAATATATCAGATACGCATTTTGTGGATAAAATGGTCTGCTTAAAACAGGTGTGAGTCAAATCTGTTTATTTGTTGCTCTCTTCATCATTATGTCAACTGCAAAGGAATTCAGACATAAAAAATAATAATCTTTTAAGAAACCTTAATAATAGGCTCATCAAATGAAACATAATAACAGAGTAAAATTTAGTAAAGGTAATTCATTCCAAGGCTGTGTTGTATAAGATTAGGAGAACAGCTAGAAGAATTCAGTCATGTCTTGTTATCTACTTATTTTACCCAGAGAATAAACATCTAACCAGGTCTTTATTAGTACTTTAGAGAAAGGTCCTCTTTTTCTGGTCACACCAAAAATAACACTTTAAGAACAAAAAAAACTTTGTCTTTTAAAGACTATTTTTTTTTTGTAGATAGTTTAATACTCATTTTATTCTCCTTTAATGTAGTGGCATACCTTGGAACTCCTTTTTCATGTAAGGGTGAGAGCTGTGAAGCTGTGGTACCTGAAGTTGTATTATTTGGACCACTACAGCAGTCTGGGTGCATGTGTGGTTCAGTTTAATCATTCATTATCGCTTTGTTAGGGAAGCTGACAATAGGTGTTGAAATGATTCATCAAGATCAAGTTCTACTCTGTCACATGTACAGAATACGAGAAACATACAGTATACTAGATTATGACTTAGCCTTAAGTCGTATTTTAAATTGTGTATTTAATATATGAAAAAATAAAACATTACTTTCCATTACAGTGGTGTCACAGACCATACAGTAGCAAAGTACTAGGATATACTGTACTATATTTGTAAAAAGCTTTCTTTAATAAACATACTGCATAGTAATTGAAAACAATTTTAGAGTCATAAGACAACAAGCCCTTATTTCCTTAACATAAAAAAATGTTGTTTCATGGTCACTACCTATCAAAAATAGCTACCTGAAAAATCTGAAGTGAATATATTCCATGTTAAAAGGATACAGTTATATAAAAGTCTTCTGCCCTCAGCAGTTTTTTTTTTTGGATTCTGGAGATATACTGCTTAATTACAAGTCAAGGATTCATCAACTGGAAAGTGAGGCAGCAATCAGATTATTGATTTTAAGTCATAATAAATGGCATTATAATAAATAATTAACAATTCATCTAGGCAATATGTGAAAAATCTCAGACTACTACATTTTTTATTCAGAACTGCATTTTTTCTTTAGTCACTTGACTTGAAACTTATTTCTTTTCTGATATTTGCTATCGGAGTGGAAAGCAATTGTATTTAAGGACCCAGGAACTGGATTAAGTGAGACAAGTAAATAAACAGGTGGATTTGTTATAAGAACCTTTACATGACTTCCATGCAGTGGCCAGTACAGCCTTTCAATAAGTGTAAATTTTTATTTAAATATGCAATCAATGTATAATCCTTAATAAAGTAGAACTAAATATACAGTAGGTATATTGCAGAGTAAGGTGGGCTGTTAAAGCTTTTACATAAGGTTGTAGTCTGGCAATCAAAACAAGGAAAGTGCTCAGCTATATCTCCTGCAAGTTGGATATAAATGTGCAAATCTTTTATTAAGTCAGTGTTCAGAAAGATTTATATGGTGTACTTTTTTAATTCTATTAATTCATGCCTTGGAAAAAATTGGGGAAGAATGAATTATTTGGGATGTGTATATCACTTATCTGCGGTTGGCTTGGCTCCAGCAGAACCCCATGACCCTGTGTTAGGATGTAGCGGGTTGGACAATGAGTGACTGTTTACCACTTATTGTCTGCCCTAAAATCTTTTTCTTCCCATTGTTATTTAAAGGAGATTTCTTACAGGCATTCAAATATTTGCTAAGCAGACTTAAACACACTCACTCATACAAGGTCAATTTAGAGATATAAATTTTCTTGCTACTCAAAGTCTTTAGACAGAGGGGAACCACTTCAGTTGCCACCAATATGTAGCACTCACCTGGAAGATGCAATGGCAGCCATTCTTGGGCTAGTACGCTCACCACACATTAGGTAGTGAAGAGGTGAGAGAAATAGCCAACTAGAGACAGGGGATGATTAGGGGGCCAGAATGGACTTGGCCATGTTGGACAATTTAGCAAGGAAATTGGGATAAACCATACTTTTTTCGAAAGATGTCCAAGGATCTTTAATGACTACAGATAATTGGGACCTCAATTTTACATCTCATCTTAAGGACAGTGCCATATATATACACAGAGAATGTGTAAATTCCACATAATCTAGTTAGACTGTAATGTAGCTAAAGATTTTTGAGCTAAGAATCAGCTACAAATCATCAACACTAATCCACGCAGCCCAGCAATAGTAATAGTAGCAGTACACCCATATAAAGTATGTGCCTATGGTTATGGAGACCTATCCAGGCAGCATTGGTGTATAGGGGATATTTTAAGCATATGAGCTGAGAGATGTCAGATGACAGACCTTTAGCCTCAGTTTGGTAAGTTGAACAATAGTGCAGTATGTGTTAAGAGAGTTGGAACACAAAGCATAATTTCAAAGTGTTTTGCATTGTCAGGTTGTTTATGAACTTTGAGTTCCAAAGAACTAACCCTGAGCTGGGTTGTGGTATGAGTTTGCCACTTATGAACTTCAGTGATAATCATGTTTTCAAATTTCTTTGCTATTGTTTTACATACAGTATACATTTCAATATGTTTTAGCTAAACGTAAAATGTCAGCATGCCCTGCTAGCAAAGATGAGAAAATGTTGTTAAGTCAGCCACAGTGTCTTGTTTACATATTCATTGGTCAAAAAGGCTGGGAGAGCATCAATCTTTTAAAAAGTACAGTTTTAGGGAGTCTTGAGTGTACCTCAGAAAGAATTTCTCTTCTTCATTTGTGATTGAAAAAACATAATGTGCAACTAAGAAACAGAGCCACCTGGGAATGTTTACCAGAATCTTGCTGTTGCTAAAAGAATTGCATGAAGACTTAACCCATCCTGGTTGTATGATTCTATTTTTTACTGTGTATTTTTTTTATTGGTTTTGATGCACAAAATATAGTATGTGAGTGAGAGCTTAAAACCAAATTCTATCTGACTGCTGCCAACGGACCCAGAGGTTACACTGTTCATTCCATGTCTAACTGCGATCCATTAAGAGCACAAGGGATGCCTTTGTGAAGTCCTCTACTGGTGGAAAACTAGTTTGAAATAAGGATCTGAAATTAAAGAGCTCCAGGTCAACCAGCAGCCTGCCATGGAGGTTCTGAAATTGAAATATTCACTGTGCAATGAGGCAAAAAGCAGTACATACAGTAGTTCATTTTGACATTTCTTCCTATACCTCATCTAGAAATGTACCTAAGGGGTTAGTTGCTACCTTTCATGTTAGATGCATGCTACAAGTAATTTGATAACATGATTAAATCAAAATGGCAGAAACCAGCCTTGAACTGGGCACCAATCCAATAGAAAGCCCATTGACAAACATATCTACCCTCAGTTTTACATGAAGCAGGATAGGTTGCCATTTAACCTAACCTATATATCTTTAGAGAAATAGTAAGAAAGCCCACATAGGCACAAAGATGACATGGAAATCCCACACAAATAATAACGAGGCACAGGATTCGATTCTGGATGTTGTATCCATCAGGGCATTTAAAACTTCACCATCATGAAACCTCTTTGGAATAACAGCAAAACTTATAACAATCAATAGAGATGTGAAAAAAATATATAAGCAGAAATGAAAGAAATGGATGAGGAAGTGGAGAGACCTACATGTAACAAAGCACAAAAGTCATTGCCGGCATCCATGTGTGACATGTTGCTGTAGACTTTTACATACCAGCAAAAATACAGTTAGGTCCATAAATATTTGGACAGAGACAACTTTTTTTTCTAATTTTGGTTCTGTACATTACCACAATGAATTTTAAATGAAACAACTCAGATGCAGTTGAAGTGCAGACTTTCAGCTTTAATTCAGTGGGGTGAACAAAACGATTGCATAAACATGTGAGGCAACTAAAGCATTTTTTTAACACAATCCCTTCATTTCAGGGGCTCAAAAGTAATTGGACAAATTAAATAACTGGAAATAAAATGTTCATTTCTAATAGTTGGTTGAAAACCCTTTGCTGGCAATGACTGCCTGAAGTCTTGAAGTCGTGGACATCACCAGATGCTGGGTTTCCTCCTTTTTAATGCTCTGCCAGGCCTTTACTGCAGCGGCTTTCAGTTGCTGTTTGTTTGTGGGCCTTTCTGTCTGAAGTTTAGTCTTCAACAAGTGAAATGCATGCTCAATTGGGTTAAGATCAGGTGACTGACTGGGCCATTCAAGAATTTTCCACTTCTATGCTTTAATAAACTCCTGGGTTGCTTTGGCTGCATGTTTTGGGTCATTGTCCATCTGTATCATGAAATGCCACCCAATCAATTTGACTGCATTTAGCTGGATTTGAGCAGACAGTATGTCTCTGAACACCTCAGAATTCATTCGGCTGCTTCTGTCCTCTGTCACATCATCAATAGACACTAGTGTCCCAGTGCCACTGGCAGCCATGCACGCCCAAGCCATCACACTGCCTCCACTGTGTTTTACAAGTGATGTGGTATGCTTTGGATAATGAGCTGTTCCATGCCTTTTCCATACTTTTTTCTTGCTATCATTCTGGTAGAGGTTGATCTTGGTTTCATCTGTCCAAAGAATGTTTTTCCAGAACTGTGCTGGCTTTTTTAGATGTTCTTTAGCAAAGTCCAATCTAGCCTTTCTGTTCTTGAGGTTTATGAGTGGCTTGCACCTTGCAGTGCACCCTCTGTATTTACTTTCATGCAGTCTTCTCTTTATGGTAGACTTGGATATCGATACACCTACCCCCTGGAGAATGTTGTTCACTTGGTTGGCTGTTGTGAAGGGGTTTCTCTTCACCATGGAAATGATTCTGCGATCATCCACCACTGTTGTCTTCCGTGGATGTCTAGGTCTTTTTGCGTTGCTGAGTTCACCAGTGCTTGCTTTCTTTCTCAGGATGTACCAAACTGTAGATTTTGCCACTCGTAATATTGTAGCAATTTCTCGGATGGGTTTTTTCTGTTTTCACAGCTTAAGGATGGCTTCTTTCACCTGCATGGAGAGCTCCTTTGACCGCATGTTGTCTGTTCACAGCAAAATCTTTCACATTCAAGCACCACACCTCAAATCAACTCCAGGCCTTTTATCTGCTTAATTGATAATGACATAACGACGGACTTGCCCACACCTGCCCATGAAATAGCCTTTGAGTCAATTGTCCAATTACTTTTGAGCCCCTGAAATGAAGGGATTGTGTAAAAAAATGCTTTAGTTGCCTCGCATTTTTATGCAATCGTTTTGTTCACCCCACTGAATTAAAGCTGAAAGTCTGCACTTCAACTGCATCTGAGTTGTTTCATTTAAAATTCATTGTGGTAATGTACAGAACCAGAATTAGAAAAAAGTTGTCTCTGTCCAAATATTTATGGACCTAACTGTAGTTCTAATGTTGGCACTTCCACCCAGATCAGTACAAGTCATAGCTTTTAAAATACAAAGTAACCATTATTGATATCATTAGATCTGATTAGTTTTTTCCCTCGCATATGTTGCAGCTGACATTAGTGCTGACTTTGAAATTCATTACTTTTGCCTTTCTTCTGCTTAAAGACACCTCGGCTGAACTGCATTATAAGCCGATAGCCTTATGCTCTTAGTACTCGTTATGTTCTTGCTGTGATCTTGAAATATTATATTGCTGATCTGTAAGCATTTTCTGTCACTGTGTAAAGTTCTATACTGTATAAAGTAAAGACTGATTCATAATCAATAATGAACTAGTTTAAATTTAGTGTAGTAAATGATCTTTGACTGGCATGTACATGTCATTGAGACTAAAACTTTAAACAGGAAAAAAAGGTACTCTATATTAAATAAATAGATGTCAGTGGCTGCTACTAATGTTATACACTTTTACAGCATTTTACAAGTGTTTTGTTATGAGGTGCACACATCTGCTGTGGCCTCGTCTCATAATTCACCCTCCAATTCCCATTAGAGCTCACTGAACAAACAGCAAGCCTCTGAGAGCAGATCAAATTATTGAGTGAGTTAAAAAAAATGTGCAAAAACATAAAATTGGTTCAGGGACTGTTTTAATCATTTTTAATCTGAAACTTAAATACATCAGTGGGTATGGTGCATTTGGTACAATGACTTTGAACTATTTATTTGCATCAGTGTATTAAAAATCAAACCAACCAAATATAATTTTCCATTGTTACTTTTTAATATCTTGATCATTTTATAGCTAATCCCATCACACTTTTATGAGAAATGTCATGAATGAATATTTTCTAACATTGCTAGATTTAAGCCTTAAAGGCAACATTTTGTTTCTTTGTTATTTCTCTAGTATTTGTGTGATTGTTGTCAGTGTTTAAATCAGCATGGAAGAAAGAATATATAAAACGAGGTAGTACATTTTAGGTTATTAAATTTAGTGTTGTACATTTTACTTTGGATTTAGCAAAGTAGATGCTAAGTATTCCAGATCACAAAATTCATCCAGGAGCAGAGTGCAAGGTAAGAACAGGCCCCATTCAAGATAACAGTCCACCACAGGACACATTCACAAAAAATAATCACTCTCACATTTACTCATGCCAAGCAAATTTACAGCCATTGTATAACAAACCAGGTCCATGCTTTGGATGAGGAAGAAAACTGGTGTGTTTGTGTTCAGATTAAACAAACCCAAGTCAAGCCGCCTCTATACCATACTACCCCATTTACATACAATAAAATGTGCAAACACTTTTGATAAATCAGATAATGTGAGTCACGGTGTTCTATATATTCTTCCATTTATTAGGTTAATGGTTAAAATTGGCCCAGAAAAGTGGGGGTGCCTTGGACTGGACTCGTGCTTCATCCTGTGTTGGTTCCTAACATAAGCCCACTGCAACAGGGACAAAGTACTCTTATCCTAACCTTAAAGTATAAAAGCTAGATAAATTCAGGCAATATTACTTTTTATGATATTTTACAAAATCTTCCAATCCCAATTAACATGTTTCTAACTAATTTCACGTTTTCTTGCAAGTTCACCCATTCCATTGAACCCACAATCCATTGCAGGATACACTCACACATTCACATGCTCAAAAGCAGGCTATTTGTACTCACCAATTAAGAGAGTAGAGGAGAAAAACTATTTTTCCTCATTAAAAAAGAAACAAACTGCCTAGAAGATCACAAAATTGAGGGATTAGGATCTTTCTGTTACAATTTCAGATAAGGAATTGAAATCATCTATCCAGAATAATTTTCTTCTTCAGTTTGTGCAAAGCATATTATAATACAGCTAAAAATTGTGCATCGGGCATATATATAATTTAAAACTGTCTAAAGTGTATCCTAGACGAGACCCAAACATTAAACGCTATCAAATGGTGCCCACCTCACTAGGACATGCTGTATACTCAGACCATGTTGGGATGAAATTGTTGCATATTTTTTGTCTGCTACCACTCTCAACCCCGTAATAGCACAATCTGGAGAAACACCAGATGGGATGATATTATGTATGCAATTTTTTTTCTACTATCCTATCCTATATTGACTGCATGTAGATTAATGTTGCTTAATTGGAAGAATCCTAATCAGGGTTGCCATATGTCAGGGATGGCCTGAAAATGTCCTCTTTTTAGGTGTCTATCCTGGTGTCCAAGTAGATTTTACAAAACTGTCAGTTTGTCTTGGTTTTTCACACTCTGACCCATCGTTCCCAATCAGGTTTACTTTTTTTCAATTCACCTTCTTTTTTTAAAGTTTTACCTACGATATAATAACATCAGATGAACTTACAATGATGATGCTGTAGTTATGTGGTTCTCAAAAGATGCAAAAATTATGGAAGTAATTACAAACACCAATTCTCTGACAAGGAGGAAAACTTCAAGAGGGACTCCCTGCAGTATCAACTTTTTTCAGCTTGGGAAATTATGTAACCCTAATCACCTCTAATAACTCAATGGGAAGGTGATGTCTCATATTGTCTTAAAAAATTAAACCTTTCTCCAAAGAACAGTTAAAAGGTTTTTAGAATTTGGCAAAGTGCACTAATTCTATCATAAAATAGCTTATAGGGATATTAACTTGATCTTTGCTATTGTTTTAATAAATATACTGAATGAAGAATCACATTGTGGTTAAGGGAAATAAATTATGCTCCATCTTCTTAGTTTGATAGACTTTTCATTTTCTTTGGAACGTAATGGTTGTACCACTGTATTGCTCATGTGAGTCTATCTTTGACTGAATTGTGTGTTACTGTTTATGTTTTTTTCTCTTACATGAAATTCTGAATACGTTAACAAAAATAAAAGTGTAGAAATCAGTTTTTGAGGTGTTGATATGGTCTGTAATCAACAGGAAATGCATTTATGTTGTTATGTAAACATTGCTAGAAACATGTGTTTGATGTTTCTAATATCATTATCAGAAGATCAATTGAACATTCTTACCAATACAAAAAAAATGTCTGCTTGTTTTAAGGTATAACATTACAGTACAACACTTCCAGAATACTGTCTGTTGTATGTTCTGTTCCTGATAAATGATTTCTTTTTTTTATTTCATGATATTATTTTAAAGGTAATATGTATTGGGGGCAGCACGGTGGCGCAGTGGGTAGCGCTGCTGCCTCGCAGTTGGGACACGTGGGGACCTGGGTTCGCTTCCCGGGTCCTCCCTGCGTGGAGTTTGCATGTTCTCCCCGTGTCTGCGTGGGTTTCCTCCGGGCGCTCCGGTTTCCTCCCACAGTCCAAAGACATGCAGGTTAGGTGGATTGGCGATTCTACATTGGCCCTAGTGTGTGCTTGGTGTGTGGGTGTGTTTGTGTGTGTCCTGCGGTGGGTTGGCACCCTGCCCGGGATTGGTTCCTGCCTTGTGCCCTGTGTTGGCTGGGATTGGCTCCAGCAGACCCCCGTGACCCTGTGTTCGGATTCAGCGGGTTGGATAATGAATGGATGGATATGTATTGGATTAGCTGTTCTGAATGTAAGGTTGTGTTTTTCATAAAGGATACATTTCCTATGTATTTCAACAAAGGAGCTCCCCATATATGGTCCCAGGATTTTGTTACAGGATCAGGCATGCATTTTAAAATGAGAGAAACAAAAGAAGAGAGGGTGAAGTATTACAAAATATCTCCTTATGTTTAATTCTTGAAAGTAATATTAATATTGATTTTTATTTTTAAAGTTTACTTTATTTAAGAACAGCCCAGCTGTCCAGCAGATAGCACTGCTGTTTAACATACCAAGGCTTTGGTTTTTGAATGCTTTACCATCATTGTGCATGAGGGCACTTCTTCCTGTCTACATGGTTTTACTCTGGGTACTTCACTTTATTAATCTCGTGTCTCCAAAGATTTCTTGATTACTTTAATTAGAAACTTTAAACAATCCCAATGTGAGTGTCAGTGTGTGCATGAAGAAGACCTGCAATGGACTGGTTCCCTGTCCCTGCACCCAGTGCTACTGGGATAGTCTGTGGTCACCTGCGATCTTGAATAGGATTAAGTGAATTTGAGAATATTACATTATGTACCTTAATTCTATACAGTATATAATTATATACTAAAACATGCAGTACATTAGACCATCAAACCTTGTATACTAAATTGTAGCTTACTATGAGCACTCTCATAATGGCATAACAAGCTGTGATAAGCCAGGGGGCTTACCACTCCCCAAACCCGACACAGACAGGCACAGAGACACAAGTGCAAGCACACAATTTTACAATTTTATTTTACTTCTTTTCAGCACACAAACCACCAACCATTAATAATAAGGCTCTTTAGCATACTGCTCACTCCCTTCTCTCTCTCTCTCTTTTGCACTTCCTTTATTTCTCTTCTTTGCCACCTCCACTCCTCCACACAAGCTTTGTCCTTGACCTCCCGACTCTGGCTCCTTGAACGGAGTGAGGCGGCCTGTTTTATACTGCAGCCGAAAGTGCTCCAGGTGCTGTTCGGTCATCTTCTGGCAGCACTCCCAGGTGTGGCAGAAGTGCTGCATGGGCACCTGGAAGTACTCCAGGTGCACCCAGATCCTCTTCCGGAGGACCAGGGCTCTAGAATTGTCCAAGCGTCCCCTGGCGGTGGCCATGGGCCCCAACAGGGTTGAGCTTCCAAGCTCCAAGCCTGTGGCCCTGATCCAATTCAGGGGGTGTGCCCTCTCATGTTCCAGGGGAGGTATTGCCCTGAATATGTCCTCTCCCCCGGTCCTTCCATCACAGGGGCGTCCCGCCCAGACAAGGTCCCAGGTCGTCTGCCACAAAGCCAACAGTGTATTGTCTCCGTTTCTAATATCTTTCTCAGAAATAGATAAGAAAGATACACCATAAGAATATTAATACATCACCAACCATTACATCTACCATTACTTGCTGATATTCTCCATACAAAATGTATTACCAACAAATTCCACCATCACTATATTTCCACACGTATTACAAGTCTGGGTACACAAGTAGTCTGCTAGTACTTTGTTTTTATTTTTCAGTACCCATCTGTCCATTGTCACCTGCTCTATAGAGACTTTTAAGCTTAAAAGGGACAGAACACGAGGGCACTACCAAAAGGTTCTGCAGACAATGCAAAGTGAAGCTTCTTACTGAAGTTCTAATTTTAAAATCAGCTCTCTAGGTTTTTATAATTACACACATTAGCCAGGGCAGTGAATATCAGATGGTATATCTTAATTTATTGTTTTCAGAAAATGCCTTAAATTGAACCCTGCAATAGACTGGCATCCTGTCCTGGGGTTGTTCCTGCCTTGCGTCCTATGCTTGCTGGGATAGGCTCCCCCACCCTGTCCAGAATTACGCAGGTTGGAAAATGACATGACATTAGATTGAGGCAGACAATTTTTAGGTTTACATAACTGTCTTCCATTGGAGATTAAAAGACTATAAATCTGAAACTATTGGTCAGAGTTTTTCTTAGTCTTAAATTCAAATATATGCAGCACATTGTCAAAAAATTTCATTGGATCTTTGGATTGTCTCATGAGTCTCTAAATGTCAGTGTGGTGTTAAAGCCCTTTCTCCTTGTGTAATTTTATACCTACTACTTTAATGAAATGAGATGTAGGGCAGATTGGCGCTTTGATCTATGATTATTTCACTATAGGCACATGCTTTTGAAAAGAGCTGCAGCAAAGCTTTGGAAACCTGCCTGACCTTGGTGTTTTCATAAGGGAACCGCTTGTTGATATCTTACAACATAATCATAGATCACTAGAATGGACTTCAACACTTAGCAATGCATTTTTAAAGCCAGACTATATCTGTTGCCACAATAGTAAATGGGAAATCAATAACAAGTAATCAGCACTCAAAGATTGTACAAGGAAAGAAAAGAAATAGACTATCAGCTTATATTCAGACTACATCTGGCAATACAAGATCACCTTCTGTGAATACCCCTTTTGACAGAAAAAATGTACTCGGTTCATAGCAAATATTAAAAAATACCTCTAAGTAAATTTCTTTGTTGGGTCTCCTGCTAATGCAAACTCAAAATACAATATGATTTTTCAACCATATACAATGGTTGCATCGTACTACCCACACTTCTATGCAAGATGATGCATTTTTATTTTATAGCGCTACAAAAACTTTTTTCTTGTTAGTATAAGATAAAATCATCACTGACATGGACTTTCTCTGTGTACTACACTTAAATTCCAAAGACATGTATGCTGAATTATTTTGGTCCTGTGTAACTGAGCATGACTGTCTTTTGTGATGGACTGGTACCCTCCACAGTTCGTTCAGACCATTTCCTGTCACTGGCTCCCTGTGCCATTTTAATGGAATAAGTGGTTTAGGAAGATGGATTGATGGGGGAATAAAATGCTGCACTTGTAACATGTAAATGTGTTTTTCTGAAAATACCCAAAGGATTAATGTATGTGTTCTTTGAGCAAACTTTTATCAATCTCCATACATTTCATTTGAATTGCATAAAAATAAATTGAACACAACCTTTAATTTTTTGCACAAACATAACAACACATAAAAATGAGTAAAATGCACTGTGTTTTTTAACATATAACACTAAATGCACTTTCAAAGTAGAATTCTGAGTAATGTCAACTGGCCCTAGTTCTACAATTAATCAATGCACAATTAATGCACAGGTATTGTATTTATGTTAATCTGTTTCTACTTTGTTGTTCATGTATTTAAACAAAACTGTATCTTAACATGTAATAATTCTGTATTTGGTAATTTCTAAAATCTATACTTGTATTTTCTCACAGTGCTCTGTCTTTGCATTTAGTGAAGAGCCTTATTCAAAAATAAATTAGATCAAATATTGCTCTTTAATAACAACACATTTCAACTTAGATAAAACCTAATGAACTGAATGACAAGAGAGTTGCTACATAACCTAAATAAGACATACTTTATCTGCATAGTAACAGCTGATAATGTTTTTAAAGTGAATTACATCTCTTGACCTCTTTGGTTCTTGATTAAGAGTATGTCTGTCTTATTGGTCAACATACTGTCATGCACATGGGCATCACAAGTGTTTACAACAACTTCTGCTCCTGTTGGAAGATAACTGATATCACAAACAGGACCCCAACTTCTGCTCCAGACAACATAAAAGAAGACCATCACAAGAGAAAGCCATCACTTGACCTGCTGCAGTCAAGAGCAACACAACTCCGACAAACTGAACTCCGAAAGGCCTTGGGCCTTTATCTACACAAACAACTTTCCATTAAATGGTGAAACCCTAGCTGAGGTTGAAGATCATTTTTATATCATATTGTGATTTCTTTCTTTATCCAATTTTCTAAATATTAAAAAAAGAGATGATGGGGTATGATAATATGACCAAGGTAAAAAAAAGGTTTGATTATGCTAAGGTTGTCTTAGCTGAGGGTCTCTTCAAAACCTCATTTGAAATTTACCAGTTGAGGTATGCTTTTGTGAGTTTGCTGTTGCTTTATGAGTACAGTAAGTATGCAATAATCAGTTATACAGAATATTGCATTCTTCAGTATATTAGAAAAAAGAAATTAAAATTTAGAATTCATGTGGCTGTAAATATAATAAATTCTATTGCTATACTATGTCACAGACTGACTATTTTAGCAATTCATATTGCTCTGTTATATGGTATTAGGTGAAAGTGAACATAAAAATGTTTTTCTTTACACCTTGAGCTCCTTGCTTATTTGAAGACAAAAGCTTCTTTCTGTCCCTTCAAACCAAACAGTTCAGGAGTTCATAAAATTTCTTGAAAACAGAGACAAAAAATATTATGCTATTTATGTGTTTTTGCAATAAAAATAATAATAAAATATCACATTTAACACATCTTTTTACTCTATTTATTGCTCCTGTGACTGGACTAAAATGAAGATTACAGAATGAATAACTGGTGTCGAGCATAAGTGGACAAATATCAAATGAAAGCCTGTGTAGGCAGAACAAGAAGGATACCCCAAAATGACAGCAATTATATTATTGCAGTAAATCAATTGAATATTTATTCCACCTGAAATGTCTTGTACATTTTCTTTATTGTGCATACAGTTTCTGTAAAACACCTGGTAAACTATACTGAAAACTTCACGACATCTGGAACCCTTAGGTGTCTGCACTTTCATTATAACAATAAATGAAAACTGAGACTACCTGGGAGTCTGCTGTGCTAAGAAGAAGACACTGAAGATAAACAGGCCAGGAGATCAATCCCAAATTGATGAATACAAAGATGTCTGATATTAAATGGTCAGTAGGACAATTCTGAATGAAAAAATGCACACTTAGAAATTATGCAGGATTTTCTGGCCTAGGTGGTCTGTATTTTGTTAAATGTTTCAATCTGATAACAGTTAAATGGAGTTACTACAATAGCCAGTTTTTTTCACCAGTATTTTCTCAGCATGTGTTACTAATATTAAATTTTCATGCCTACACTGAATATTGTTTGTATGCATATGGTAAATACAATCATTTTTATTTATCTACAGTATAGAACCTAATAATACTTTACTTTTTATGTTTAGGTTGCTTCGTTAGACTAAAAAATTAAATCTGTTTTACAGCTTCAGAAAAATCATTAATTCACCAATACAAAATCTGTACAGAAACAGCAAATATGGAAACAATCCAGTGTGAGGGATGGCTGGCCATATATTCCGGCCAACACCTCCAAGCCGCCAGATGGAGCCCTCCCGGCAGCATGGAAGTTCCCCGAATTCCAGCAGGGCCTCATGGACCTTGTAGTTTTTACAACCAGACCTGCTGGATACCATGGGGACCACCAGGAGACGCTGTAGGGAGGCTCAGGGAATACTACGTGCCCTATAACCCGGAAGTGCGTCCTGGTCACATGGACAAAAGGAACGACTTACTTCCGGGGTGAAGAAAAGGATTTTTACCTGACCCAGAAGTGTTCCATGTCACGGGGACAGAGTGGGCGAAACACTTCCGGGTCACGGACTATAAAAGGACCATGGGAAATCCCAGACGGGGAGCTGAGCTGGGTGGAAGGGTGGCAACGTGTCTGGGAGTGTGGAGGATTGTGTAATTATTAGTTATTGTGTGGTATTTATGAGTATATTGGAGTGGAGGGTGCTTGGTGCACATTATTATTATAAAATAAATAATAATAGGACTTTTATCTGGTGTCTGGAACAAGGGTTCAAGGGAGCGAAAGCGCCCTCTATCTGTTACACCAGTCAGGCTATGAAAAAGACCAGAAAGTAATAATTATTTTAAAATGAAATTTTTTTTTTCTCTTTAAACTTGTTGTTTTATTTGGAGTGGTAGTATACCCCAGTGGACTGACTTGATTTCAGAAAAGAGCCCAAGGCTCGTAACTAGGAAATCAGCCACTCAATAATATCAACTTAGAAAACCAGAATTCTGTGTCAGGGCCAAGAATAAAACAGACTTAAGACACTACAATCAACAAGAAACTAGGATATTTAACTGGTGATTTGCCAAAAAGAAACCTGCAATTTTAAAATGAAACTGGGCAACTGCCATAAGATGCCACTTGCAAACTTGAATTTCAAGTTGGTTAACTGGCTAAAAACATGGACTACAGGCACTGCAATGCAGCCATATGGATTTACTGTCATTCATGGGGATTGGACTGAACTGTCAAGTAAATGCAAAGGAGAAGTTGTGTGTTTTATGGTAAATATAGTGGGGTGTGTATGAATGATAAAATTGTCTTCAAAAACTTTTCACTTTATCTGGAATATTTATTGATCAAGTGCCATCCAGAAGGAATTCTCCTGTGTTTCTCTGACTGTTGTTCATATTCATTCTCAAACCAAAACCAACAATGCGCTAAATGATCTGTATAGAGTTATTATAAAACATGTTATTATAAAAACATGTTTACAACCTGAGGAGTAATTAATTCTTGCTATGGACTTCAAAAAAAAAATTAAGGAATACTTATTCTAGAAATCACTGGCATGTCACCCACTCCACAAGGGATGCTAATTCTCTGGATCACTTCTACACTTTGATAAAAGACACTTACCACCCACTACTGCCACAACTCCTCCTGCCAAAATGCAAAGAAAGGCTGAAATGTGAGAAGCCAGCAAGAAAAATGGAACAGTGCTGGACCAAAAAAAACTAGAGGAAAGGCCGCAAGACTGCTTTAATTGTGTAAATTGGGACATGATAAAAGACTGCTCATCAGATCTCAATGACTGTGCAGATCTCGCAACGTGATTCATCAAAAACTATGAATGTCTGTTTGCCTACGAAAACAATCCTCATATTCCCTAATGGACACTGTGGATCTCCGCTGACATAAGGAATTAACTGAAAGTATATAGTATTACATTTTGAAATGATGCTATGAAAACATACAAGAAATGCATATACAAACCAGAAAAATAATTTATAAGGCTAAACATCAGTATGGGAGTAAATTACTGTCGGAATATAGCAGTGTCACAAGCATCCTATGGTGCAAATGATCTGGCATTTGGAACCGACTGGAACTAAAGGTAAAGTGAAGGACAGAAAAGAGATGACAGTGTTATTCAACAGCACAGTTCAGTTCATTTACATAACAAGAGTTCTTGAAGTGAAACATATTTATAGTTATAACTGGGTTGTATCAAAGTACAGTTTAAATTCAAACATACACAAGTGGGTTTTACAAAACAAGACACACAACAAATAATAAACCCAACTTTGTCCATCTCAGAAACAATGGAAAAAAAAGTTCCTCTGTACAATTCTGTTTACCTGGCTAATCTACAGAAAGAAAAGATTAAGTCACAGCCCTCCAATAAAAAAGAAAAACTAAGCCCAAAATTTGATAATTCTCCCAACTACATCAGAAGCCAAACCTGGCTCACAGGAGTAATGCCAATCACACTCAACCTCAGAAGGCTATATCTTCACCATCGATGCACTCTTACTTTGCTCTTAGAGTGTTTGACTGTATCTAATTTTGATTGCCGCCTTTATAAAGAGTAAGCTGTTTTTCTAACACCTATCCTGTCTCTGAGCGCAACAAATTGCCAAGGGTCAAAAACTCTTGTCTTCTTTAAACTTCATGTAGTACTGCAGCTTTTAACATAACACAAAAGAAATACCCATATTCCGGGAAATAAATTCCAAATGACTAAACAAACCTTAAACCAAACATTAAGTATAACACATTCCCAAAACTGTCTCCCCCAAGCCAATCAATATGATCCCATTCGCTAACCCACAGCTACTTTGCTAGAGTGGCATCTTTAAACTTGGCACCCCAGCATGTGCAACTGCATAGACTGGAAGTAGCTTGGAAATGCAAATACAGCTGGTAGTAAAAATACTCCTGTTTTTAGTACCCTTATGTTGTAAATAATTAAAGTTTAACAGACTGGAAACTGCTGTCACTGTCAGAGATATGTGTACGCTCAGTGACAAACATTGCCTCACGTCCCTTTTAAAGAAAAGCTGCTCAGTCCACAAATGTGGACCACACTTATTTATATAGCAATTTTTCATACAACAATGTAGCTCAAAGTGCTTTACAAAATGACAAAGAAAAAGTAAAAAAAAAAGGAAAACAATTAAGATAAGGCAATAATATTAAAGAATAAGTAACAACAAAACAAGGTAAGGTCACATGGCTGGGAGGACAGAAAAAAAACAAAGAAAACTCTAGTTAAGCTGGGAAAGAAAAAAACAAAAGCTGCAGGGGTTCCAAGGCCACCACGTGGTATATAAGGTACTATGAGGCATCACAAGCAGCTGCAACAATTTACACAAATTTTGGCAAGGGCTAGAGATATTTATGGACTACAATTAAAAACTTATTACAATTTCATCTGCATTTTCCTTTCCCAATGAACCTAATGCCATTTGTGTGCATTTTCAATACACACAATAATACAATACAATAACTAGCAGCATGCCAATCAATTGCCTGCAGAACTACACCCTTCTTTGTTTCTGTACATGATGTAATGAGACCTTTTTTTAATAAGTTAATGTTCATAAGGCATCCAATTTAAGCTGGAATTTCAGGGCATTTTAAAAACCTATATGTGATGGGGGCGGGTCAGCTCTTTGCTTCCTCTTCATTTTTGGGAGCCTTTTCAACCCGACACTGTCAGTACCGTAACGAAATGAGCGTGGCAGATGAGGACAAACACACATGAATCAAGAGAATGATGAAAAGTGCTCAAGTGCTTTTATGAAAACAGTCAAACAGCAGTGTTCAAAAAGTCCAGTACTCTAAATGCTCCATAAACAACTAATCCATAAAAACAAAGGTGAGGTGGAGGTTAAAAGTCAAATAAATAAATCCATTAAAGTCAGAGGTTAAAGCACAGAAATAAAACTTCTCTAAAAACACTAGTCTCTGTGCCCTAAAACCGACTCCTCCTTGTCTAACTCCTTCCCGGATCTTGCAGACCAAGGAGAAGTCCACCAGCAGATGAAGACAACCTTTTGTCCTGGTTCGTGTCCTCATCGCCACTTCCTCTGTGTTCCACAGGGGAGACATTGAACCCTGCTCCACTCATAATCCTGCCAGCCCATTGGCTCCTCCCGGCGAGAGCACATTCCTGAGCTCAATGGTTGCTCCTGTTCAGCCCCTACCAGAGTGCTGGCCACACACACTCCTCTCTGGGGTTCCATACACGTTCGTCTGCTTCCTTGCCTCGCACTGGCTGTCTCTCCCACTCCTGCCTCACTTCTCTTCTCTTCCCTTTAACCTTCACTCTTCTTTTCTTTAGTTCGTTCCTCCCCCCTCTCTCGCACTCCGCACTCATTCATCCCTTTTTTAAACATGGGGACGTGGCATAGCTATAGCAATTCTACACCTGTGCACTAAGTGTAGGGCCTGTCCGCTCTTGCATAACGCAAGGGAACCTCTCTCGCCACGCTGTCATGCCCCCCCACATAAAGATGCGAATGAGGTGATTATTTATTTAAAACAGCAATCAGCCACAGACCCCACTTTACCACACTGTAACAACCAATAAGTTCACCTCTTCAGCGACATCTTTTACACGTTGCTGAGAGGAATTGTGGTCCCTGTCTGCAACACATTGCCATCTTAAACTCCTCCTTCATTGATGACATCATAACGCACAACTTCTGGGTATCTCAGAATTAATAGAACTGTGCTGCTATAAACAAAATGGCCACGAGACTCAAAATAATTACAAAATGGCGGTGTTTTATGTTAAACAAAAATACAGGTAAATGTTAAATTAACATAATAAAAAAATAGTCTTCAAAAGTGAATATAAGTAATACAGAATAGTACAAAGATAACAACAACTGTGTACCCAAAATTCATCTCACATGCTAAATATATGATATTGTGTTGATGGTTATTGTATTGAAACTACTTTTTGAGCAAAATGAATTACTATATAAAAACAGGAATTTCAAATAATTGGTAGTTTGATGAGGTGGATTGTTTTTATACAGTATATTCCATTTCAAAAGCAATATCTATAGCATGAAGTGGCTACTATAATATTCCCAGAATATTTTTCAGCCAAGCTAAAAATGCATTTGAGTATCGATCTGATATGCATTTCACCAGCTACATTCAGTGTAATAGTGTAATCCAGATGTTATGGTTAGTGTAGCTGTAAGCCCAAAGATATGATACAAATTCCTATTATGGTTTGTCCTTTTTGATTAAATGAGCAGTCCTATTTCATATGCACTAAACCATCATGTAGTGACCTAAACATAAATATCTAGAAAAGCCTCCTTATCAATATATTGTGTAAAATAAAATATTGGTAAGAATCGATATTTAGAATATTTTAACTTTAAGGGTTAAATCAGAAAACAAAATAAAGAAACTATGGCATTTTGAATGGGTGTTTTACAGATATTTTATTTATTTTTGACCTTAATCCAAATAAATACCATAATTAAATTAATTGAACAATATGAGTCAAGTAAATATTTTAGCTATGTGTTTGTATATCTTTATTTAATGTTTAGTAGTGTATAGCCACTTATGTACGAAGTACTTCACCAGCGGGATGCTGCCATAATTAAAAGTTGTTTGTAAATGTTGCAATAAACCCACAACTCAGTCAAACACAATAGTTATATTTTTACAGTCCCAAGGATGTCTTCTTTTAAATAAATCATAAGTTTCCATGTTGACTGTTCTATACAGTGCTGTTGTAAAATAAGATATTTTCATGATGCGAGTAGAATGTCACACCTGAGTGAATCTGCTTTTATCAAAGATCCCCAAAATGTTGCACCACATACAGTGGAAGACTCATTTAATAGCTGAGATCAGAGCTTTTTAATAATGTATAGTTGTCTATGATTGATCACTCGGTATACATGTCACAGCCATGTGTAATAGACAGGAAATAAATTGCTTATGCGACAGCAAATCTTTATGCCTCTTTATGCCAAAGCTTCTGAGAGACTCCATGAGAATTGTTTGGTTGATGTGCAATAAGACTTAAACTTTGTACTAGAGAAATGTCTTCTACTTCCAAAAAAGAAAACATTTGGATGAGGAAGTCTTAGAAAAATTACATGATGCTAACAATAAGGAATATGAAGAACCTGAGTCACAGTTTTGACTTTATTGAGAATGATGTCAGTAGTATAAGCCGGTTTCTGTCAAAATGATTGATGACCTTAAGCCTTGCCCCTTTTGGACGGTTGACCTTAAACCACGCCCCTTACCTGTGATTGGTGGATTTGAATGATGTGCCCCACCCCTCCACCTGATTGGTTCTCCTTTCTGTCAAGGACATTTTGATGGATGTCTGCCCCTTCCTTGAACCCACCCCCACCCCCACCCCCCTGTTAGCCCCAGGAAACTGTCAAGAGCAGACTTGATGGATGTCTGCCCCCTCCTTGAACCCACTCCCACCCCCACCCCCCTGTTTACCCCAGGAAACTGTCAAGATCCTTTTGATGGACGTCTGCCCCCTCCTTCACCCCGGCCCCCCTCTCCCGAGGACAAGTCCAGGCATGTCATTGCCGGACCCTCGACATGTCCGTGCAAGTTTCTAACCAGACCCTTCCACTTCCTTACCCACTTCTTCCGAGGACTGGCCCAGAAAATGTTCCAGCCGGAGCGATCTACCTTATAGCCGTTCCTGTCTATACTGTTTTGGGTAAGAACCCTCTGTATCTATCTATCTATTACTTTAAATATCTATCTAACCTTTGCTTTATCATTTGTAAACCGCTTTTATTTTATCTAAGTCAAGCCGCCTTCCCCATCTCACAGACAGACTCTGCAGTAAAAACAGCCTTAGCAAAAAACCCCAGTCTCTGCGCTGACAAGCTGCCCTGCTGTTAGCAGCCCCATGCTCTCACTCTCTCCCCACAGTTGACGAATGAGAGCAGAGTAGGCAGCCTCTGCGTGCGTGTGCCCGTGAGATGTCCAGGGCTGAAGCTCTAAGCGCACACGCAGGCAAGTGCGTGTAGTTCAAAATACAAGCTGACCAGCTCTCTCTGTCTACACAGACAGACCCCCTGCGTGCCCCACCGCGAGCAGGCACGTGTCTATAGCTGGAAGCTGCAAACTGTATGAGCCCTGGAGCGCTGCTGACAGCCCCCCTACCCAACCCCCCTGCTGCATTCGTCCCAGCGAGCATGCTTATCAGCAGATGGGCGTAAACCCCCACAAGAGGTAAAATGCTTTAATGATAACGTGTAAAACACGAGATAACTAGTTCGATATAAGCCCTGTAAAAATCACACACACACACACACACACACACACACACACACACACACACACACACACACACACACACACACACACATAGTTAAATAATATACAACAGGGCCCTTTTAAAGAACGTTTGAGACGTATACAAAATCAAGCCTCGGATGTATACAGTAATCCCTCCTCGATCGCGGGGGTTGCGTTCCAGAACCCCCCGTGAAAGGTGAAAATCCGCGAAGTAGAAACCATATGTTTATATGGTTATTTTTATATTGTCATGCTTGGGTCACAGATTTGCACAGAAACACAGGAGGTTGTAGAGAGACAGGAACTTTATTCAAACAATGCAAACAAACATTTGTCTCTTTTTCAAAAGTTTAAACTGTGCTCCATGACAAGACAGAGATAACAGTTCCATCTCACAATTAAAAGAATGCAAACATATCTTCTTCTTCAAAGGAGTGCGCGTCAGGAGCAAAGAATGTCACAGAGAGAGAGAGAGAAAAGCAAACAAAAATCAATAGGGCTGTTTGGCTTTTAAGTATGCGGAGCACCGCCGGACAAAGCAGCTGCAAGGGTGTACAATGTAAAGGTAGTCTTTCAGCATTTTTTAGAGGAGCGTCCGTATCCTCTAGGCCAGTGTACGAACAGATCCTCTGCTCACACCCTCTCCGTCAGGAGCAGAGAATGTCAGAGAGAGAAAGAGAAAAACAAACAATCAAAAATCAATACGTGCCCTTCAAGCTTTTAAGTATGCGAAGCACCGTGCGGGAAGCATGTCGCTTGACAAAGCAGCTGCACAGATGGGAGCAACGTGAAGGTAATCTTTCAGCATTTTTAGACAAGCGTTTGTATTGTCTAGGGGTGTGAACAGCCCCCCTGCTCACACCCCCTCCGTCAGGAGCAGAGAATGTCAGAGCAAGAGAGAGAGAGAGAGAAAAGCAAACAATCAAAAATCAATACGTGCTGTTTGATCTTTTAGTATGCGAAGCACAGTGCGGGAAGCATATTGCTTGACAAAGCAACCATATATAAGCCCAGCAAAGAAGAGAGCAATGTGAAGGTAATCTTTCAGAATTTTTTGAGGAGCGGCTGTATCCTCTAGGGGTGCGAACAGCCCCAGTGCTCACAATATAGTTGAGGAGTTTTATTTAATACGTAATACGCACTCTGGTTGGGTAGCTTCTCAGCCATCTGCCAATAGCGTCCCTTGTATGAAATCAACTGGGAAAACCAACTGAGGAAGCATGTACCAGAAATTAAAAGACCCATTGTCCGCAGAAATCCGCGATATATATTTAAATATGCTTACATATAAAATCTGCGATAGAGTGAAGCCGTGAAAGTCGAAGCGCGATATAGCGAGGGATTACTGTATCTTAAAAAAGCCCTATTCCATACAAGTTAGAGTGCCTTAAACAGATCGGACCTCTGGGGATAGAGAAATGCGTTTTAAAACACTCTTTGGCAAAACCTTTGGGAGCGATTCACAGCTCAGATGCAACTGTTGGGTCCCCTGGATCAGACTGGATCATGATCTTTAAACCCATGTCAGATCATTCGGGGGTCAGTGTGAAAAATGGCCTTTCCTTGTGACATACAGATGCTAAAAGAAATCAACGGCTTACAAAGGTGACTTTTAAAAAAATTACTGGACTTTTCGGCGTCTGGCCAAAGGTTCGGATGTGAACCCGGAAATCGGACATTACACAGATGTCCAGTAAAAATGATTGTCACACATCTGCTATCACAAATCACCATAAACCCTTCCAAAATACCGCTCTTTTTTTCTATAAATTGAGTTGCTTCGGGAACACATGCTCTTTTCCCTGCTCGCCGTTCAGAACAACAAGATGAATTTCAGCCGTGCGTTTTCATGAAATTCTTAATGAATTCTAGTGTTTATGGCTAGGACTAAATGAAATATAATTATCGTTCATACAGACTATTCTGCAGAGAACCACGTCTCCCATGATCATGGTAAGCCCTATTCATGATTCTTATACGCATTAAACGAGTATGTTTTAAAAACGGTGGGGTGAAACCTTAGCGATTGGCTCAATCCTTATATATTTTTTTTTTTCTTAGAACTGTACATCCGAGCAGACTCGGAAAACGGTAAGGAAATTTTAAAAAAATGATAAATATTTAAATATTCGCATGAAATTTGGGCATGTTTGCGCGTGGGAGCGTGTGCTTGCGCGTGGATATGTTTGCGAGAGGGAGTGCACGCTTGCTCGTGGGCATGTGTAAGCGCGCATGATCAGTTGTAGCCTTTTTATATGGACATTTTCTATCTGTCTGTACTGCTCATGAAAGGGTTTGATGAAGGGTCATGTGTGAGTGAATATTTGAGTATAATTACGGTTGTATAATGGAAAAGATACAGTGATAGAGGTCTATACACCTGTAGAGTCTCCGATTCATTATGCGGAAGCAGGTAAGAAACTTTTTTTTTTTGTTTTGAAATGCTCTGTTTACAACGTGTCTGAGCGCTCATGCGTGTGTGTGTGAGCTTGGGAGCACGTGTGTCTGAGCGCGAGCTTAGGAGTGCTTGGGCGTAAGCATTTTCATTCATTCAATTCACTAAATGTAATTATTTTAATACCGTCTAGTAGACCCTAAGTCCATGTGACTTTTAGACGTATCAAGTGTATTGTTGAATCATGTGTAAATGAATAGGATTAAGATGTTCCTGTATTTATGAGATTATATCTTAAGAACCAGGCTGTTCTTTTTATACATCTTGGTGTAGGGATTGCGCGTGCGCTTTGTTAAAGTGTTTCGGGTAGTTACAAAATAACCTATTTAGGGCGAGAGTCTGTCTAGCTACCATAAAATAGAATTTTTTATATGGACACGCTTCTATCGGACTGAATCGTGCATGAAAAGGTGCGACGTGGAATAGAACATGCAGGGTTTAATGGCATGAGCTGTGCGTGCACGTGTGTGTGTGTGTGTGTGTGTGTGTGTGTGTGTGTGTGTGTGTGTGTGTGTGTGTGTGTGTGGATTGCTTGTTTAAAGAGAGACTGCATTTTGTATGAACTGCGGCAAGCTTTGGAAGCGGGGCTTGTTATTTTAAAGAGCATATGCCTTTTGTTTTTTTTTTTTTTTAGACGATAACCCTTTACAAAGTGAATCAGTTTCTCAAAGGATTTCCCCCGGGCTGCCCAATCGCAGTAAGTGTCATTTTAGATTTCAGTTTATCGAAGAAACATAGGAGGCATACAGAGCTCCAGATTTTGTGAAAAGAGGTCTTTAACTGAGAAGTTCATACTTTATTTCCAGGTCCCAGTCCCCCGGGTATTTTAACACAAGATCAGAAAATCTAACCCTGTACCATAACTGGCAGAATCTACAAACACCTCCGCTCTCTGAGAGCAGCGTTCAGCATTGTCCAGGGCCCTCTGAGAGCGGAGTTCAGCATTCTCCGGCGCACACTGAAAAAAGATTTAGTTCCATTTTCCTCCACTATCATCGACGCCCTCTAATTCTAGCCGGTGGACCCCTTTGCCAGCAACGCTTAACTCTGACTGCGGATCTCGGCGTAGAATTCGTTATTCACACCGATATTCCCTTCGTCCTGACCACCAGCGGAGACATCGAGAAAGACTGGAGCAGCTGACTGAACAACTTCACCGATTACTGGTGTAATTTGTAGAATTAGAGGCTCCTGTGTACAACTCCATACCCAAAATGTGTTTATACTTGATGCATCTGTATGCTTTTTACATTGCTGTAACCCATAATTAAAGGTTAGGGTTTATATTACTTTTTTCATGAAAAATAACATTGATTGCAAATTATTATTATTATTATATTCTGTGTTAATAATTGCAAATTATTATTATTATTATATTCTGTGTTAATAATTGCAAATTATTATTATATTCTGTGTTAATAATTGCAAATTATTATATTCTGTGTCAATAATTGTACCCTTTGATTAAATTTAGGTCATGCCTGAAAGCAGCTCTAGCAGCAGCAGCATCACCGGCAGTGACAGCAGCAGTGATACAGACAGTGTGTGTGAATATTCTGGAGGGCGTAAAGGTAGGAAAAGACCATCCAGTGAAAACCTGCGACTATTAAAAGATATTTCTGATAACCTAGAATATACTATAAAGCCCCCTTAAATCCCCACCCCTTCGTGATCTCCTCAAATTGTTTAATCACCACACCCAGTGACACATCCGATCGACAATTTTGACCTCATTAATAATTCGCTCCAGGTTCTAAATTCTGATGAAATAGCTGTAGTTAACGCTCTGCTGGAGCTTTTGAAGAATACCTCTTCTGAGGCCAGAACGTCTTCAGGCCCTTCACAACAACCTAATGCCCTAGACACGGATGTAAAACCCCCACAAACTTCTACCTCGGGGATGTCAGAGTTCTCATGCTCCTCCGGTGCAAGTAGATCCCCATTTCAACACTTCCCTGTCAGCGACCCGGTAATACAGCCTTCTACCTCAGGGTGCAGCAAGGTCCATCTTCAGCACTCGCCTGCTGATGACTTAACAGGGTCGGATAATTCAACTCCTCAGACAGGATCTATGAGTGACTAATCCGTCCGGGGTAAACTCGACTCTCGAAGCCAACTCTCCACAGCCATCTACCTCGCATCAGCACTCGACTGCTGATGACTTAACAGGGTCGGATAATTCAACTCCTCAGACAGGCTCTGGAGTGACTAATCTGTCCGAGGTAAACTTGATTCTCGAAGCCTACTCTCCACAGCCATCTACCTCGCATCAGCACTCGCCTGCTGATGATTTAACAGAGTCGGATAATTCAACTCCTCAGACAGGCTCCAGAGTGACTAATCCGTCCGGGGTAAACTCGAGTCTCGAAGCCAACTCTCCACACCCATCTACCTCACATACGGACAATCCTTCGTCTCCAGACCCGTCAGTAAGCTCCCCACAGCCCTCCACTTCTAGATTAAATTATTTGTCTATAACGGGGTGTCCAAACTTTAACAATATCGAGATTAGACACCGCTTCAATTTTTTGGAGGCCTACACACTTGATTCAATCGCCGAAGTTTTTAATCATATACATGAGACCCTTCAGCAAATATTAGACAGTTTTACAAGCACTTTGAATCCTAAGGATCTAGTGCAGTTAGAATTACGTGCCGAATCTCTCAACCCCAGTGTTTTTTCCCTAACCCCCGCGGGTATGCTTTCTGTGGAGGATTTTTTTAATCAAACTGAATTACTTCTCCAGAGTCACGCTACTATTTTAGCCGATTCCAGTCTGACGCTAATTGTTCCGGTAGTGAGGGTTCCATCTGGTGGCAGGGCTCCTACACGTAAAGCATGTACCCTTTTCAATGATATAATCGTTCAGTAGAAACGGAAGCACCTATGGATCTCCTTCAACCCGGATGATCAGTGCTGTTTTGCCAGGGGTTTGCTGGCTGTATTAAATGCTAGGTTCAGAAACAATCAGAAATTGTGTGAACAAGAGGCTCGTCGATTGCATGTCAGGGTCGGATTATCAATGGATCAGAAACTAACGTTTTCAGATATTGAAAAGTTTGAGAGTTTAATGGGAATTAAAATTATCGTCTGGTACCGGGAACTGAACATTAGCAATCTATTAAAATTTGAAGCATCTTGTGCCAGAAAAACAAAGATGGCTTTCCTGTTTTTGCACCATGAACATTATTATGGTATTTTGAATCTAAAAGGCTTTCTGGGATTTTCCTACATCTGCGATTTCTGCTACACGGGGTATTCTAGCCCGTCACGACATAGTTGTGAGCAGCACTGTGACGTCTGTTTATCTACAGACTGTCGTTGGGTTGACGGGGAGGCTTTTCGATGTTCCGATTGCCATCGTTTCTGTCGATCAAGGTTTTGCTTCAAACTCCACAAAACGCGCAAATTGAATGAAAAGACGCGCAGGTCTGAAAGTATCTGCGATGTCCATAAAGTCTGCCCTCTCTGCAACGGGGATACATTGTGAATGCCGAGTCAAAACCTCACAAGTGTCGACCCAAACACTGTCGCGTTTGTAGAGCGGTCATGAAAGAATTGGATGAAAATCATCAGTGTTTTATTCAAAGCTTACTGCAAAGACTAATCCACGAAAAGTATGTGTTCTATGATTTTGAGTGTTGTCAAGATGACGGAATCCACATCCCCAATTACATCCACTGCATGCATTGGAACGGTCAATTGTGGAGTCAGGCCAGGGAGGACTGTGTCGCAAAGTTCTTCCACAGATATCGACGTCCGAAATAACAAGAGTACACGTTCATAGGTCACAAGTCTAAGGGGTATGACGGCTATTTCCTAATGAAATATCTCGTTGAGAGCGGGCAAACTCCAATTGTTACATCTCAGGGTTGTAAACTAATGTGTTTTATAGAAGAAGATTATGACTTGAGATTTATCGACTCGTTGAGCTTCTTACCCATGAAATTGGGCAGTATGCCCAAAGCCCTGGGATTCCAGGCACAAAAAGGGTACTTCCCCCATTTATTTAACACTGTTGAAAATCAAAATTACATCAGCCCGTACCCTGAGCCTAAATATTACAGCATTCAACACATGATGAGCCAGGAAAGAGAGGAATTTTTGTCTTGGTACAATTCGATTAAAAGCAGTACCTTCAACTTTAGACAAGGAATGGCTTATTATTGTAGAAACAACGTGGTTATTTTGAGAACAGCATGCATGAAATTTAGAGAGGAAGTGCTCAGGATCGGTAATATTGATCCTTTTCAGTGTATGACCCTAGCTTCTCTCTGCCTGTCCATGTACAGACAAAATTGCATGCCTGATCAGGCATCAAATCAAAGGCAAACAGGGTGTATCCCCAGGAGAAGTCAGAACGGCTGATGGCTAGAGGCTGGTCTTTCAAATGCTTTCTGGAGGCCAACACGAGGTTGTAATATTCTCAAGCTGTATTGTCATTAGCAAAATTGGGTTGAAAGGGCTTGGCTGGAATCTGCTCTCCGTCTAAATACAAGGCCAGGAACTCCACCTGGTTATGCTTGAAATTGAAGGGGTTTCTAGCGTAATCCCTCAAAAAGGCCTCATTATCCACCATGCCTATGACCACGTACTTGGGCAGCTGCCCCAAGAGCAAGTTCTCCTGATTGCATACTCGTATCTCTGCTGGTATACTGAGAACTTTCATATTCACTCTTTCCACGGGGTACTTGGCATTGGCGGTTGTGAGAGCGTGGGCGTGCCCTAATTTCACCGCCGACGAAAGGCCATCCATCGAGTTATAGAATTGGTAAGATTCAGGCCTTGAAGCCTCAGGCTTTGGAGCCTCAGGCCGGAACCCTGAGGTTGTTACGCCGAGCCCTGTCATTTCAGAGTCTGTAGCGGTCGACATGCGGGGATCTTTAAAAGCTTCAACGAATTCTTAAATGGTCTGGTCCTCCTTTTCGGTCCAGTGACTAACAGGCTGTGTATTTATGGTAAAAGGGAAGGTGCGTGGCATAAAATAAAGGAGGGTTTTCCATTTCGTCATGTTTCAGACCCCTTAGTCTGTTACTCGACCACCGCTTCAGTTTGCAGAATTCAGTCCTTTAATACTAAAGGCGGCGGACAGTTTTCCTTGATGTCGTCTGATGCCATCCGTGCTTTGCACGACTTAGACCGGTCCTTGTCTGCTGCTTCAGCTTCAAGAAAATCAGGCACCAAACATTTTTTAACCCTTTTCAAACTATCCTTCTAATAAATCCTGCGGAACCGACTCTTCACTGGGGCATTGGGCATAGATTCCAATTTTCTTCAGAGTCTTTAGAACTGAAGATGATCCACTTTTTTATACAGCACTTTCAGAAGGGGTCAGGATGTTGTGGGGCCACCAACAGGTGTGGACAGCAGGGTCTGGATAGAAACTTGCACGGACATGTCGAGGGTCCGGCAGCAACATGCCTTGTCCTTGGGAGAGGGGGGCCGGGGTGAAGGAGGGGGCAGACATCCATCAATTCTGCTCTTGACAGTTTCCTGGGGCAAACAGGGGGGGTGGGGGTGGGAGTGGGTTCAAGGAAAGGGCAGACATCCATCAAATGGATCTTGACAGTTTCCTGGGGAAACAGGTGGATGGGGTGGGAGTGGGTTCAAGGAAGGGGCAGACATCCATCAAATGGATCTTGACAGTTTCCTGGGGCAAACAGGGGCGTGGTGGTGGGTTCAAGGAAGGGGCAGACATCCATCAAAATGCCCTTGACAGAAAGGAGAACCAATGAGGTGGAGGGGTGGGGCGCATCATTCAAATCCACCAATCAGAGGAAAGGGGTGGGGCTTAAGGGCACCGTCCAAAGGGGGCGGGGCTTACGGTCATCAATCATTTTGACAGAAACCGCCTGGCTTATACTACTGATGTCTTTGCTGAAGGACTTGATGTCATGCTTGATTCGTGTGTTCAGCATAGTATAGCTCTGAAGCTTTGTGCCATGTACTTTTACAGTACTAGTGTCATAGGTTCAATTACCTCATGTTCTCAGTTACCGCAGCAGTGCTCTTCCAGTATCAACTTCTTTACGAACCTGCTTGAAGTTTCATGTGAGGAGCCCTTTGGTCAAATGTCACTGGCCATGCCAACTTTCAGCAGGGATTGACTCTTCAGTCAAATGGATTTGTATAGCACCATGCTGAGCTGATCCTTGCGATTTCACATGCACACAAAAGGAAATTGATTCCAGAGCTGGGCATCATGAATTGTCTTGGTTATGTACTATAAAATCCAGTTTGTTTTTTTTAAAGAAATCCTCTTTTTCTAATTTATTTAGTTGAAATTGGTGTAAACAAAGGTTTTTAATCATATAAATACATTGTTTTAAAAATCTGGAATGTTGTACTCAGTACTCCTCTGCCATTTGCAGCTCCTTTATTACATTAGCATAATAACAGCCATTTATTTTGGGTATGCAATTTAGGCACAATGATGCCTTAGTACATAAGGGGTTAACATAATCTGAAAAAAAGTCATAAGCACTTTCAATTTTGTTTTTGTGTTTTTTTAACTGCAATAGAGCTGTAGGCATCACAAATATCTTTATTTACTTTGTAGCATATATCTGCTATTAAAGAGGCATGGGTATTTAATTTACTTATTTGGCTGACGCCTTTATCCAAGGTGACTTACAACATTTATGATACAATTGATTGCATTTATTGTGGTTTTCCAATTGGAACACAGATCAGGGTCACACAGTGTCAGTATTGGCATTTGAACCCACAGCCTCAAGATCTGAAGTCCAAAGCCTTAACCACTACACCACACTGCCTGCCTGTATTATCGAAGTTTATATGATTTTGTCTGCCACTGTTCGGAAGTCTTCTAATTTACAATACGTATGTATTTTCACTTGTAGATTTATGCACTCTCTGCATGTGCACATCAGAGTAAACAGGGTAGGGAATAAAAAGAATAATCTCTTTTTAAAGACTTTTGCCTCAAGCACGTATCACTCACATATACACTTAATTCAGGCAAGCACAGGTACAGCATGTCTATAGTTATTTTACAAGATGACAAAAAGCTTGTAACATTTTTAAAGAAACTCTAGAGAAGAATGACTCATTTAAAGATGACAGTGTAGGAGGCAAAAGGAAAAAAATGATGAACTTAATCTTTTTATTTTACATAAATAGTGATCAAGCGGAGACAATGACACAGAAGACATAGAAGTGTTTGAAATAGAGATGCAGACGTAAAGCAAATGACAGTTGTTACTTTAAAACTGTTTTTTCAACAAGAACATGGGCACAGATAAAAGCTGGTCTAAGATATCTTTACACAAACTTAGGAAGTGCTTCTTCACAAAGTGAACTATAGATACATGGAACTGCTTACAAATTAGTGATGCTAAAAATACAGCCTTGGGAGCTTGTCAAGTCTTGAAAATATTTTGGAAACATTAGGTAATTAAGAATAGCTGAACTTGTCAAATAAGTGCCGCAAAGGCGTGCTCACAGGAATGGCAGGCCCTGTAGCACAGCTTCTAAACATGCCTTCCTGTTAAGCACCACCAACTGTACGCACCAAGAGTTCAGATCAGGGCAAGCCAGCAACGAAACAAGCAAATTGTAAAATATTCCTTTTATTATTATCCAAAAGCTCTAAATAAAATATCAGAATCAAAAAAGCCAAGTAAGGATGAAACTAAACTCTTAGAAGTCAAAATCTGGGTGCTGTCATTTTCGTTTTGAATTATAAGATGTTTGTTTTGGCTCTTGTATTGTATTAATTATTGTATTGTTATGTAGTTTATTGTTTGTGCTGTCATTTTTATTTTAAGTGTCTTTTTTGTATTCTCTGCCACTTTGTGTTCATGGTTGTGGCCATGTTGCTGACTGCTTCAGTGGCCTGTTGTTGTCTCATGATTGTTGTTGATGCAGCATGTGATGTCATAGTTACCAACGTAACCAGTACCATCAACCAGTGTCCACATTTTTGGATATAAATAAAATCAAAATACAAGGTGTTCTGCCCAAAAGCTACAAGAGGACCAGGAGATAATATGTACTTGAAACTAGAGACAAGTCAAAGCTCTACAGATGAAACCTTTTGCACCAAATCCTGACCAGAAATCAGAAAATTGAGAAAGAACTTTGCACTACATGCAATTATGTTTTCATCTAAATCACAGATGTGATGTCGGTATTTGAGGGGTCATGCTGATGACTTAAGATGTTGCATTGTTTGAAACCACATTCTTTGGCAACTGGGAGCAGCATACCGGTAATGGGAATCCTAACCTGGTGGCACCCAAATACAAAAAAAAACAAAACAAAAACATTGTGGCAATGTGAAATAAATATTCACAATAGTCGGAAACATTATAATGCAAAAGTAACTGCACAGAAATGTTCCACAAATAAAGAAGTCCATGATGCCACATATACATTTGCTTAGAAAACTGTGTTATAAGAAAAATACATTTTGCAATTGAACATTTCATGACACTGGGGTAAAGTGAGGTCCATGGCTGTTTGCCATTTTAAATAAATAATTGCCACACTTAAAGTGGGGGCGTAGTTAGTTTGGCCAGAGTGGTTTCCCGGGTGCAATAAGGGCATGGGCGTTTCTGCACTGAAGTGATTAATGTCGGGAGCTGCTAATTGGTACATTTGTGCCACGTCCCCATTATAAATAGGAGGAGTGTGAGTGCGGAGAGGGGAAGAAAAGAGAGAAGGATGGAGGTTAAGGGAGAAGAAGGTTGGAAAATTGGGGAGCCAGTGCAGGAGCAAACAAGCAAGAGCAGGCTCACTGGAGTAATGACATGCAGCTGGGAAGAGAGCCCTGGTGGGGTGTTTGGCCAGCACTTGGTGGCAGATGGATTGGGTCACTCATACTGAGTTATTCAGAGGAGCAGGAGTGATGAGGATCAAGGATGGCTCGCCGCAGCGAGAGTCGTGGAGGCTTGGGAGGGAGAGTCCCAGTGTGAGCACCCTAATCGTTGGGGAACCCAAATCTTGGTCTGGCGTTATGGCTGTACCATCACCTTGCTCAGATTGATTTATCTCCATCTGCCAATTCATCCGGTTACATTACCGACGGTGTTGGGTTCAAGAGGCTCCCAGAAGAGAGGTGGGAGCATGAAGCTGGACCCACATTGTCACAGACACAAGATGTGCAAAGGATTAGGTTAGAGATTCTCTAATTAACATTTGCCAGGCACGTTTTTCTTTTTTTTTGTGAGGAGCTGCTTATTTTGATATTTAACAGTGACCATTTCCTACTTCCTGATCATTTTGGATAGTCTATGAACTTGCTTTCTCTGCACCATCTCCACTCAATTTTTAATCTTTCGAGACTAATCCTTGAAATGACTGTTCCTGTGTCTGGAATCCTTTACAAATGATTACAGATACAAACCCCTGGTGCCACAGACTAATCCCTCTCTACCTGAGCAGTTGAACAGCTTTTATTGCAGCTCTGACAAGCCTCCTTCCACCACTTAGGACATCAAACCACACGGTGTATCTATGTTTTAGACCAACTGTAAGGACCTCTCCACACTTCTGAACATGGCTCTCCACTACATGTTGCAGAATTTAGACACATCAGCTACTTAAGCCAGTGATCTTATTTGTGGATTTCAGGTCTGCATTTCACACAATCATGCCAGAGCTTCTCTGTAGTAAACTTCGAAGTCAGAGATGTCAGATACAGTAGTAAAGATGAATGAATATTAGTCAGGGCTGTTTTCTGTTTCCTCTCATCTTCTTTTTCCTCTCTACACCAGTGATTGTGCCTCCAGTGACACTTTTGTTAAACTGCTGAAGTTTGCTGATGACACCACAATGATCGTCTTGATCTCAGATGGGTACAAGGTGCCAAATCGAAGGGAGGTGGATCAGCTGGCCAGTCACTGCATCCTCAACAATCTTAATATGAATTCCTTGAGAACACCAGAAATAATTGTAGATTTTAGGAGACACTCCTCATCTCACGTACCCCTAGGTATAAATGATTTCATTGTCAATAGGATGCAATAATACAAAAAAACGATTCAAACAATCTGCCAGTGTTTTCTAAGTCTAAAGCATACTGACTAAAAATGTTACAGAGCTTTAATAAACTCCATATTTTTCCAACAACAGCGAAATAATTGCATCTCTTTCCTCCTACATTCTGAGTCACCTGTCAACTTAAAGTATTAATACCTCTAGGTAGGTGTCAACTCACAGACTGTTTTGATTTTGGTAATTTAAACTAGAATTATATTTAAAAAGGAATATTAAAAGGCTAAATTGAATGATTCTGATAATTTTCTTTCTTTACCATAGTAAGTTTAAAGATCAAGATTAAAAACAATTACTGGGTAAACCTACAAGTATTGTCATGAATATTGGTAAAACATCCATCCATCCATTTTTCAACCCGCTGAATCCGAACACAGGGTCACGAGGGTCTGCTGGAGCCAAACCCAGCCAACACAGGGCACAAGGCAGGAACCAATCCTGGGCAGGGTGCCAACCTTGGTATAATATTTTCTTTTTAATATACTGTAAGCATACACCTTTTAATTAAAAAAAATCTTTTGTATATGAAATGGTATGCATTCTAGTCTTTGTTGCTTGTCATATTTAAAGATAACTTTATGTCACTTCAATATGTGTCACTTGTTTTTGTAAATACAATACACTGATGTGACAATATATTATACTACACAATAGTATACCATATTACAAAGAGTTTCTTTAAACTAGAAAAAGTTTAGGAATTGATCTTAGCCCTTCAAAAGAGTGGACTCTTAAATGATCTAACTAACTAAGTTAAAGAATATTTTCTTTGGCAGAGGGGTAGTCAGCATCCCAGTTATCTAAGAATGGGTTAAGCCTGGATGCAGACTCTAGCAGCTCTACCAGAGGAAGACACTAAAAGAGCTAGTCAGCTGACCTAAACCTCAGTATCTACAAGGGGTGGCTATTTCTGGACTACAATAGAACATTGTCCTAATATCCAATATTAAGATGCCTCGTGATGGTTTTAGCAATAGCCTAATTACCAGGCATGTCATTGGAGGCACATTGTGTGTGATTGCATTTAAGAAGGTATGTGCATTGCTTTTTATCTAAGCTTTACTAAAAGCAAAATTCTGCTTGGAGACCATCTCATTAGTACAGTTAGGTAAAGGAAAGCTTACTGACATTTTGGACCTCTTTTGCTCTTTTTTGAGTGATAATGTTTTGCCTTACAGTTGTGGGTTTTGTTCTCCAGTTGTTTACTTCCTTATTTTGAAAGAACCAGCTTAATGAATTTTCTTTTGGTTGGTCCTTAGTCCATTTTTGTATGAGGACCTTTTTCCATGTCAGGTCACAATACCTCAGCATGTATAATGTGCAATAAAATTTTGTAGGTAATATAATACTAAATATAGTGGCCAGTCAGAAAATAGCAAAGAATGGATTTTTTTTTTTTGTCACATCAACTGAGAATGACATCTGAGCTTGATGGCCAAGGCAAGCTAAGCACAGATAAAGTGGATTAAAGGTCTCACATGGTAATAGATATGACTGCACTTAGTCTTAGTCTGCTGCTAATCTGCAGCTCTGAGGCACACTGCAACAGTCTGAAAGTTTGGCACCATTTGTCTTGTCTCCATAAATATGTATTAAGACCAGGCGAGCACTGGATCATCTCCAGCTCAAAGCACAAAGTATGTTAAAAAGTATGCACTCAGAGTAGTCTATTAATGTTGTTTTTGAATACGACTTATTCTTACAAAAACATATAATAGAAATATATGATAACTGACTTTCTCAAGTAAATAAAAAATGATAAATGCTTTAGCTTTCAAAAAAGTTAACCAAATCCCTAAATGCTCCTGAATGTTGCACCAAGCTTACATTTTCTAACTTGTTCAATTTTGTGGGTGAAAGTCAAATATGTTTTAAAGGTGTTAATGCAGAATTAGATGAAGTCAAAATGAAAAATACTATATGAAGAATGGTAAAATATATTCTGTTTTACCATCACAACTGTATTAATTAAATTTTCTTTTTGAAGATTTTGAAATTGCCATCTCTGTCCCTAATGGCAAAAGGAGAAAAAAAAGTCTTCTTGAGTCACATAATGACACTGATTTCAGTCTAGCACCCTATACAGTAACTATAACATTATGAAATTCCCTATGTTTAAATTTTTAAGTTAAACTTTAGAATTGAAATGGGATTACTGAAGTGTGAAAGTGGAAATCAAAATAAATGTCTGCAAACTTTGATGATGATTTATCTTGGTGGTTTATATCGATTCAAAATCTGTTTTTGCATTGCTCCAGCTGGACTTGTAATGTGAGATTCAACAGTTGGAAGTTGCAGATGGTCAGCAGTTTTTATACATGTGAAACGTAAAAAAAATACTGTACAGTAATTATTACACTTCAGGGTAAAAATTATTTTAGATTGAAATGTTTTATATTTATGAGGCTGCATGCTAAGCATTTGAGAAATGATTGGCTCATAAAAATAAGTTTCACCTCATATTTTATAATTATTATTAGCTGACATTGTATATTTATGAAAAATATACACTTAAACATTTTTGTTATTAATGATTATGATTGAACATACAGCATTACTTCTGCTTTGTCATTAGTCTTAAAAAATATATTTCCTTCCATTGATATTTTTATAGTTATAGTAAGAAAATATGCAATGCTGCAGCTTTTTCATTTATAATGCAGTAGAACATACATGCCGTTCTCATTCCTGTAGTTCAAGCACAAGCAAAGTCTTTTCTTCTCCTTTAAAATAAAAAACTTAAAAACAAGGTTTCAGGCTTCACTTTCTATGCAATTCAGCCCAGAAAAGTCCATGTTCTGTATACAGAATGAAGAATGCACAGCAGGAGAAGTCTCCAATGAAATCTAAACATAAATCTTTGACTTAGTTTTTTTTTGTTACATGAAAAAAAGTCACTGGCTGATTCCTTTTTTTTCACCTTTACTTCTAATGCTACATCTGATGACATTAATCAATGCCTCTGCAGCTGCAAGGTTCTTTTTAAAATGTTGTCTGACCTTCTCAGTGAATCGAGGACTGAATGGACTTTTAGTTTGAATTGTAAAGGACAGTATAGTAACATCAGGGTAATAATCTGAAATAACATTAAAGTCATTTTTCTCTATCTGAAAGCACAAAATGCAATAAAATTCCAGAAAAGCCACCACATGCTTTTCATTTCAGGCATAATTAAGAGTAACATACTGCACTGTGCAAGCTATGAAGGTCATGAAATGCATATGGCAAGCCAGTTGTTAGTATCCCGTAAATGAGCCAGATTTCAGCTGTTTTAAGGTCTATCCTACCTTAGAGGAACCATATGTTCAGAAGTCAGCAGCAATAGTCAGGCGGACAGTAGGTTAATGGTACATCTGCTGTGCACATGCTTGTATTTTTCACATCCCATTTGCAAAACTTGCAAGTAGACATAAAGCAAGGCAAATGCATACACCGTTAATTTGCTACAAATTAAAACATTTGAAACAGTGCAGTAAGTTTATAAATTGGAAATTATAAATCAATTCAGGCTGAATATTGGAAGCATTGCAAAAAATAATTCATGGCTGTATTTTACTTTGTGCATCTGATTAGCTTCGTGGGTTGCATATTTATTGTTGGATTTTCCAAAATAATTACTAAGTTAATTATCAGTAGACCAATGGAGCTTCATATATGTGTATGCTGCCTCATCGCATTTCCTTTTTCACTATAAATGTTTATTAGTCAAACAGTAAAATGATATTAGGCAAAAAGATATAAACATCTAGTGGCTGACACTCTAGAAATTTACCAATAGTAAGAAATGGCCTACAGTACTACATGTTTGATGTATATTCTTGCTTTTTGGCAACCTTGACTAGCACTTAAATAAATACAGTTAGGTTTCACAGGTGGCTGGACACATTTTATGCCAATTTATGTGCTTTCATGTATTCTTTTTTTGCTTATATTCTCATGTTTTTCTCAATTTTTCTACTGGTTCTCCTACACGGCGCAGCAAGCATCTTGTGGAAGGCAGGAACAATCTCTGGGCAGGGCGCCAGCTCGTCACTATCACTGCGCCACCGTGTTCCCATGTTTAATAACATGCTTTAACTCCTATCATCATGAAAATGATATCAAGTATACATCTCGGTAGAAATTCTTCTATTTTCCCCCATGCATTTGCCATTGCCTTTTCACAGAACGCTGAGCTTAAGGGCTATTTATATTGATTTGCATATTCAAAGAGGCGAAATTCTGGGAGGAGATGCTGTCCGGGATTTATGGAGCGGAAGAACGTGGAGGCTGGCATTCGCACCGATTTATGCATCTGGATTTTTTCGTACGTACATACATTTCCGCTTTCGTCCGTACGCCATGTTATAGTGTAAATTCTACGCACGCGTTATGCACGAAGCCCCAGGTTTGAATCTTTTGAACTTACCACTATATTTATATTTTTTGACTTTTACTTCTGAAGCACTATTTTCCCCTTTTGTGCTTTTTGCATGTTAATTTATTTTACTGTTTTGTGCTTCTTTTGTCTTTTCTCCTGTTTTGGTAACTTTATTGGCTCTCTAGGAGCTAATTTATGTTTAGGTAGGTTCTTACTATTAGGATATTCATTTATTTTTATTTTTTTACACATTTTGTCGCATGGGCTTCCAAAATCAAACAGTTGTTTTAGAGGATTTTGAGACTCCTGGTTATGATTATGATGTTTTTATTTTTGAAAATTCCAACTGAATAAAAAATTATCTAATTTTTTGGACCTCTTCATCAGACATTTTGTATTACACATCACAGCTGCTATGGTTTGTTCACGTTGTCAGAACTGCTTTTTGTGCTGCCAGGGGTGTGTCCTCAGAGGTTGCGACCTTTGGGTAACAACGAGACTGGATAAAAGGTAATCTAAAAATGACTTCCTTAACCAAGCTGTGGATACAGAACCCTTTTCCATAATGGTCTTTCTAAAACTCTTCAGTGTTTCTTTCCTGGTTCTGACTTTTTTGCGCTGTGTTTTTGTCCTCAGGTTTTGTCTCTCGTTTGGTTTTAATGCTCATGTCTTTGATCTCCTAGTTTTGAACTTTTTTTGTTATTCATTTCTTCTCCTGTTTTTTTCTCAAATTTATTCAGTTCATTCACATAACACTTACGTCTGTCCATATTAGAAAACTGAGTGAATCAAATCTTTGCAAGTCTGATCGTAGGCTTATTATAACGAAGTCAGTTTGCTCTAAAAACATGTTCTTTTCTGCACATTTCTGTCTCCCTCTCATTGCTAAAATGTTGGTGACTCAGTAGCACATGTTGTGTATTTCAGATTATTATTTTTGTATGTATTTACCTGATAATTATCATCTATACTGCTCACAAGTGCAGAACTATAAATATCTACACAAACATTTGCACACAAACACAGTGTGATGAATGTATTATACAGTGAGTAAAGGAGGTTAAATCAACAAATGTAAGTACAGTGGAATTGTTAGCATTTACAGAATAGTTTTTCAATATTAATATGTCAGGAATGAGCTGGGATGCTATTCTTAGCCCCCTTTTTTAATATTTTGCCCTGCTTCCTCCAACCACGCCTGTTGCTATACGGCTCTTATTGCACAGTACTCATGTGATTCCAGCAGCCCATTTAGTTCCCCTTTCTATAGTGATATTGCAATAGTTAGCATTTTTTTGATTCTGAGTTTTCTCTAGTCATTTGCTTCTTTTAGAATCTACATCATTTTGACCCTTCCTTTGTTTTGGAACTGTTTGTTAATTTGTTCTCCATGTCTTTTGCCTCCTTGTGTGTGACCTCTTCATCTGTTTTTTCTTTTTTCTTTTGAATTTTCTTTTTGAATCAAATAAAAAAATATTAATTTTGTAATTGTCATGCCTGCTTCATTTATGGATTGCCTCAATTTGCAATATTACTTTGGTATGCAGATGTTCATCATGCAGAGATATGTCTCACAGTATTTACCCAGCTGCCTCTTAAATGTTGAAGAGTAGGTGCTGAGGGGTCGTACTGCATGTGCCTCGACCTCTGTGAGTTTACTGAACCAATGTACCCTTGACAGCCTGCACCTACATAAGGTATAAAAAATAAAGTTTACTTTAATTTCAGTTTAACATTATAAGCAGTTACCCTTGACAAACACAGAGGATTGTACATGCTCAATTCCATAATGTAATGTGTGCTGTTCCCCCTCCCATTCTGAAAATCTGCATGTTAAGGTAGTGGAAATGCAAAATTGGCCACATAGGAGTGAATATGGGCGTGTGTGGAAGTGCCCTGTGATGGACTAGTGCCCAGTTCAAAGTTGTTTTACACCTTGAATGCAGTGCTTATAGGATTGGATAAAGCAGTTAGGAATGGATTGATGGCTGGAAATAGGTACAAATTACCTTTGGATACAAAGCACAAACTATTAAACAGGCAAACAAAATACACATATATTTACATCCTTCCATTTTCATACAGATGTAATTCAATTTAGAGGTAGATATGGCTATAGCCCCACAGGAGCAGTGCAGGAAACAAGAGTGAATGGAATACCAGTCCACAATAGGGCATAGCATACAGATCTAATTAGTAGCTGTCAGCATAAAATGCACAACCTTACTGAATATATTTTAATAATTACATTCTTAGAGATTGTAGTAATAATAATAATAACGGAATTATATGCTAAAGTGTAAATATGTTTGGCTAGCCCCCATGAAGAAGAAGAGGACCTTCATTATGTGTATACCTGAAAAGGAACAAAAACATGGCACTTGGTCTAAAAAAAAGTTGGTCTACTGTCAAAATATTGTAATTTACTTGTAGCCCTTCAAGCAAGTGGTGACTAGTAAAGACAATTTTCTTAACAACTTCAAAAGTAAGAAAATTATGTTTTCAAAGATAATAGGAAAACACATGCAGAGAAAATTAAAAATAAAACAGTGCAGAGGCAAATAGTGATGATAATGTTTTTAATGGTAAGTCAGAAACTATTTATTTTTCCTATGATGAAAGCAGAGAAGCCTAATAATAACCAACTGCCAATTAAATGATTCTTTGATGCCTGCATTAGTTACATTCTTGTAAACTGCTTTGTCCAGCAAAACAACTGCCTTTAAGATAATAAAAAAGTAGAGATTTTTAACTCTTCATAGTGATAGAATTACAATTGTAACAACTATAAAAATGCAACAGCTGCAAAACCATTCACAATATACTATTTTCTCTTACAAATGTATACTGTGTAGCAAGAGAATACAGAAGAGTGTGGCATTGTCCCTAATTACTTATCAGCATACACAGAGATTAATTTGTAAATTATGAGGTGCTGGAACTAATAGTGACTACCTGGGGCGGAACAGAGGTATGCAGACAACCACAATTTGAACACTGAAGTGTAGCACTCCTAACATTAAATTATGTCATCAGCATAATAAACACATGAAATGAGCAGTGTTTACACATATACTAGCACACAAAAATTGTATTTCACTTGGATTCTTGCCATCTTACATTGTTCCAGTGTGCAGCACACTTGTATGATAATTTTCACACTCCTTAACCTCGTCTGACGTGTGTTTATGCCCTTTGCCTTGTTCCAGTTCCTTTTAGATTTCAACCACCTTTTTTTAATTACATTGACCTGGTGGTTTTTTACATTTTGTGTGGTTTCTGCTGTTTTTGGCACACCTTTATCAGCCAATCGGAAAACAGATAGACATAACATTCACTAGGCTACTTTTAGAAAGTTTAAACAAAATCTGTAAAAAAAACTTGTTTGTTTAAACAATTTACAATTTTAAATCAAATATTTTATGTAGATTTCGGGGTCTCAAAGTGGAGTGGGCTCAAAATCAGAGGAGTCAGCTGAGAACATCTTTAGCGATGAAAAGCAGAGCCTCATGAGCTAAACAACCTGTAATGATTTTGTATTCCTTGGTCACCTAATCACATAGGAGGAAGATTAGCTGGTAAGCTTGCATTTTATAAAATTGTCACTGACAAAACAAAGAGAAAAAAGCATTATCATTTGATTTCTAAGCCAGTGCAATAGTGCAAGGTTAGGACCTTGTACATAAAAAAGGTATTGGATGTAAACAGAGCATGACTTAATTGTCCTGAATAAAAAAGAGCTTTCTTTAATGGAGACCTTAGAAATCCAGATAATAAGTTTTCCATTATATGTAAAAGAGACCCGTGTTTAGTATCCTAAATGAAAGATGCATTGATTCCAAATCTACTGACGAGTAAAACAAATCATTAACCCATAAAGTGAAAGAAGTTCTCACAGAGGTTGTAACTATAACAATTTGTGACCCAAGCCATCTTCTTGGAGGTAATATGGATAGCAGGGGACTTAAAAATAAAACATGTTTTTCTTTTCAGAAATGAAAAGGAAATAGCAACATTAGAGAAATGCATTATCAGGAAAAATATACAGTCACTTAAATTAAAACACCTAAACTTTATGCCCTGATATTGATTGATGTACAAGTAATAGCACAAATTATGTTTCTAATCTTTCAGCACACTAGCTCTATCACCCTGTGGAGTGACATTACATATATGGATAAAGTGTGCTGTAGGATGTATCTTCTTATTGCTTGCCTTTAGTAAAAGTGGATGTCTTTCTACATGTAAAAGAGGAAGACCCCTCCATTATGTAGATTGCTCCCAACATATCAATGGTGAAGGCCCTCTAATAAAAGGACTTTTAACTTTTTGGAGGAGCAGTGAAAGTAATTCTTCATAAAACCAAAAATAGAATGAAAGTGAAGGGAGATTTGTTTTGGAGCCATGGTCAATGATATTCCAGATCAGAGGAATCACAGTTTTCTTACTTTTTACTGAATTATTTGGTCAACGATGCAGAGTGATACCTCAGGAAGTGATTGTGATTATTTTTTCTAGTTTGACTATAAACTCATTGGTTGTATAAGTTTGACTTGATTGTATAGAATGTTATCCATCCATCCATTTTCCAACCCACTGAATCCGAACACAGGGTCACGGGGGTCTGCTAATGTTATTTTCTTCAAAAAAAAAAACCACCTTCCAGTGTCTAATAAAGCAAAATCGCATTAAGAAGATGGAGAACCTCTATTCTGGAAAAAGCATTATACAAAAATAACTTGAATTTATCTTGGCACTGTAATGTACTGTATGGAATTTTTACCTAATACATAATAATCTACAGTGATCCCTCGCTATATCGCGCTTCGCCTTTCGCGGCTTCACTCCATCGCAGATTTTAAATGTAAGCATATTTAAATATATATCGCGGATTTTTCGCTGCTTCGCGGGTTTCTGCGGACAATGGTTCTTTTAATTTCTGGTACATGCTTCCTCAGTTGGTTTGCCCAGTTGATTTCATACAAGGGACGCTATTGGCAGATGGCTGAGAAGCTACCCAACTTACTTTTCTTTCTCTCTCTCTTGCGCTGACTTTCTGTGATCCTGACGTAGGGGGTGTGAGCAGGGGGGCTGTTCGCACACCTAGAAGATACGGACGCTCGTCTAAAAATGCTGAAAGATTATTTTCACGTTGCTACCTTCTGTGTGCAGCTACTTCCTGAAGCGACATGCTGCACAGTGCTTCGCATACTTAAAAGCTCGAAGGGCACGTATTGATTTTTGACTCTCTCTCTCTCCCTGCTCCTGACAGAGGGGGTGTGAGCTGCCGCCTTCAACAGCTTTGTACCGGCGGTGCTTCGCATACTGTTTGCTTTCCTCTCTGTTTCATTTGAAGAGGAAGATATGTTTGCATTCTTTTAATTGTGAGACAGAACTGTCATCTCTGTCTTGTCATGGAGCACAGTTTAAACTTTTGAAAAAGAGACAAATGTTTGTTTGCAGTGTTTGAATAACGTTTCTGCCTCTCTACAACCTCCTGTGTTTCTGCGCAAATCTGTGACCCAAGCATGACAATATAAAAATAACCATATAAACATATGGTTTCTACTTCGCGGATTTTCTTATTTCGCGGGTGGCTCTGGAATGCAACCCCCGCGATGGAGGAGGGATTACTGTATTACATTCTGTTACAAGTATATTTATATATATACTAGTGGTGTAAGCCCGTGCTGTAAAAAGTCCGGGGTCCTAGAAACTATTGAAATCGTCAGAAAAAAAATTGAAATGTAGAGATGTCAGGTAACTGAAAGGAACTATTCTGGGCATTTCTCTCCTAGGAGGATTTGTTTTGCTGACATGTTAACATTGCTTGAGCATTAGCAGAGGGAGGAAAAGTAAAAGGGATACTGTTTTGCTGATGTTAGCAGCTAAGTGACTTTGTCTTTCTTCAGAGGTTTCGTTTTGCAGATGTGCTGGCCTCGCTTGTGTATTAGCGATGGGAGGAAAAGTAAAAGGGATACCGTTTTGTCAATGTTACCAGCTAAGTGACTTTGTCTTTCTTCTGAGGTTTCGTTTTGCTGACGTGCTGGCCTCACTTGTGTTATTAGCGGCTAAGCGAGTTTTCTGTTTCATCGAAGGTGGAGCCCTTATCCCGACTCCACTTCTCACTTCCAGGCCGGACAGACAGACACACTTCCAGACGTTTATATACAAGATATATATGCTCTGCTTATTTATGTGTTGAAGATTCCTTCCATATTCCAAATACATGTGCTAGGATAATTCATTGTTTTAAATTGAATTAAGTGTGGTTGGGTGAGAGAGTAGGGGTGCTCTTCATTGGACTGGCATCCTGGCACAGTTGGTTGTGCCTTGGGCAATGGCTGCCCAGTCAAGGTCTGGCCCCTTGTAATAAATTCTAATTGTAGAATAAGTGGTTTTAGAAAATGAATGGATTATTTGTAATATCATTTCAAAAACTCACTTATTCTTTATTGCTGTCACTAAGATTTGATAAAAACAAAATGCCAATGTGTAACATTTTTACTTTCCAGAAGTAGAAATTTTTCTGAGTTTGTTTTCAACTAAGGTCAATCAAAAAGTAGGAGAGCATAATGAAATTTCTTTAGAGGATGCTGGATCATTTCTATCTGCCTTTGAAATATGGTTTTTTGTATGCAGCATGTCGATTTGGCATTTGTTTCATGAGACTTCATCACATTCTGCACTGCCTTTCATGATATTATGCTAAAATGTGTTTGTCAAATCTTATCACAATCGCACATGCATGGTCTTTAGGAAATTGTTTGAGAAACCCCACACAAGACAAATCTTTCAGGTGTGGACCTGAATTTATGATTATTCTGTACACACATGAAATTAAATCAACATCTACACTAGATGTTATTGGTTTATTAAGATTTATATGTCATTATAGAATAAGTCAAAGTGTTTATTATTTTTTCTTTTTTACTTTTGCTATAAAAAATTATCAAATGTTCTGAGATGTAACTTGATATAGTACCAACCAAAGCAAAACTTTACATTAAATAATTTAAGTCTGTGGCATGTAATCTTCTGTGTAATTAATTTCCACGAAATTCAAAAGTAAAAATCCATTGAAGTCAGTCAAGAAAGACTTAATGGGATTGACTACATGTCAAAATTCTTAATGTCACCATACCCAAATTTGTGGAGTCTACTTTTTATAGGTCTTCATTATCTACAATGTTAAGACTTAGTTTTGATCTCTGCTTTAGCCAAAGATTCACTTAAAATGTCCTCTAAAATTATCAATAAGGTTAAATTCTTTACCAAAATGCCAGTAAGCATTTTAACGTTGCATTGTCATGCAGTATGCTAGCACACAATAAGATTCAAAAAGCGATTGCAGTGACCATATTCTGAAACACTTTAACTATAATTACACTTTGATCCTGGATTTATACCCCTTGGCCAAATGCAGACCTTTGAGGTTATTCCAAAAGAGCCTGCTTTTGGATAGGACTATGGTAATGTTGAAAAGGTGGAAAATGCACACGAATTAGATGACATTTACTTGAAATGATTTTTTTTTAATTTGCTTTATTAAATTTCCCTCACAGATTTTAGCATAAGAAATACTTGAAGAAGATTACAGCAACATGCAATTAAAGATACGCCAGAAAACTGTTAACCCATTATTCAAAAAAAGTACAACATGGTTTTGGGTGACATACAGTAGAAGAAATAATAGTGAGCTTTTTCATTGTCGGCTATATTATGTTATTATAAAAAAGAATGAAAGAATGAATGACTAAGCGCAGACTCCACAATAGCACGCCCCTGGGAGTGGACGGCCAGTTGACCAAAGTCTCCAGGATTGTGACTGTGTCTGATCTATATTCTTTTATTTTCTCTCTTACAATTGACTATGGACCTGCAGAGGTTTTATTTTCTCCAGGGTTGATGCTGACTGGAGGTTTTGTTTTCCTCTCTTCCATTGTCAGCTGGCCATAGTTCAACAATTAATTAATGGGCAGATATTGTTGGTTCCCATTTATCTTAATCAGTTTCAAACTACTTTGTTTTCTTTTGTGTTTAAACAAATCTGTGTTTTACTGTGTAGAAATAATCCACACCCTCCTTATTTATTGGATAACAATGTGAATCACGTCTCCCCAGGATGTAGAAGGTGTTTTTGTTTTTTTGTCCAATTTGAGCCTTGTCTCAGGTTTGTTTGTCATTTGTAGCTTACTTCACTGTGGTCTCACTGGTGCAAGAATTTGGGGATAACACCAATTAATTTCCATTATCTTCTAAGAGATTTTCAAGTTACTTTAAGGCCTTGACATGGACCTTGACAGTCTAGCGTGCAAAAGCATATTTTCTAACTTAGATGCCATCGGTGGTAAATGGATTGATATTACATTTCTTTAAGAATTTAATCAATGGAGTACTTTTGTTCAGCTCATGGTATTAATATATGGCCCTCTTCTGTAATGAATGGTGCAAAGAATTTAGACCAACGGGCTCTCAGCCAATCTAGCCTGATTGCTATTACTTCTAAAACCCTGAGATGGACTTACCAGTCATTGGAACAGGTTGTTTATAATGACTTGAAGGTCTCTTGAGGTGTCTCTGGTTGCCTCATACCTAAGAAATGATGAGAGCTGTTGATATAGAGTCTAATTTGGAAGCTTCTTGGATCATCTTTCCTTTTTCAAAGCTGATGTTTTGTTTTAACAGCATTACTTGTATTTCACAAACACAGTATATAAGTTAAACCATATCCTGTATACCAGAAACTGTATATTCTCTCAGTTAGGAAAAATAAATCTGAAGATGAAACAAAAATTGTTCTGGAATCTGGAGTCCAAAAAACAATCTGGATGCTGTAATATTCTTTCAGCTGTTGGTCCCCCTGTTTATTTCCCTCAGTCTCTCTCTCTCTCTCTCTGTTTCAGTCATTCAGATATTTTCTGCCAATCATGTTCCCTCCAGGCAAGGGGGTAAGGTGGCATCTGTCTAACTGACCTGCTTGGTTCTGTATTAGTAATTATAGAAGTAGTGTATTCCATATGACTAATGACAGTTCCTCAGATTTACGAGCACATAAGACACCCCACTGTTGTGAAAAAAGCACATTTACAGGCTGACATACTCAGCATGGCTTCTTCTCTTATCAGTTCCCTGTCTAATTATTTCAACTGACCTGTTTTACTAAAATAACACTTGATGCTACTTGGCTACGAAAGTCCCAAAATGACCTTGTTCCAGAATGGTATGGGCTATCTCTTAACCAAATTTGAATCTAATCAAGTAACTGTGACATGAGATATAAACTAAAAAAAAGTTATTCAGCGAAGACAGTTACCACCAGCTAGTCTGCAAGAGCTATAGGTTACATTAGATTTGACCTGGACCAGCTGCTCTGTACCACACATTTAACTCCTTGTTGAGTCAATATCCTTGTGAACTATACATGTGTGCGAGTGTGTGATTATCGGTTTCTGAAAATGGGTTGAAAAACTAAAAATCGGATATTGAAAAACTATTTCACATTATTTTAAATGGAAAAAATAATAATGCTTTTTCATACAATTTCCTCATATAATATGGAAATACTCTTAAACATCTATCTTTTCATGTCTTTATGATATAAAACAGTTAATTTATCAATTACCTAATTAAGAGACTATTAATGAGGTTATCACTGGGAATGTCGTAGCACTTTAGACAATGTTCATAGTGAAACAGAAACCACTTCACAACTGTTAGCATTTCTATAGGTGTTTCTCCTAAGTGCAACAGATTTGTCACTTGGATGAACTTTCGGGTTCCAGTGTAACCCCTCTGTAACAGGGTTGCCTGCTAGCAGCAGCTTCCCCAGCAGCACCTGAGAACACCAACATGGCTGCCTCAGCAAAAGTCTGATGCAGCCCTGTTGGTGTCCGAACAGGAGCCATACCAGAGGGAAACTGCACTCCAGTGCACTGGGGAAACACAAAGCCTTGGGAGGCAGTTGTCCTCTGTCCTTCAATTATAGTGGCCTCCTGACCGGGGAAAGGTACCACTAACCAATGCGGTCAGGATGACCATCCATCTATAACCTGCCTTTATCTTGGCTTCCTGGGTGGGTAAGGAACCATCTACTATGGCCAATAAACCTGTGTGTTCTATGCCAAGAATATATATATTATATATATTGTCACAAACCATAGCCATAGAGCCATAGCAAGGTTTGGGGCAGCCACCCGTATATTATTTCCTGGCTGCAAAACTGAAAAACAAGTGATAGCACTGGTGTGCACAAATCAGAGTCCAAAATAGAACTGAGGGGATAGGGGAAAGGTAGAGGCTGTTAAAGGCCAGTACAGGAAGTAATGTCCAAGGGGCCAGGACCAGAAGGGTCTTCAACCATAGTCTCGGGCTCGGAAATGACATCAGAGGGGCCGAAACAAGAAAGGTCTTCATCCTAGGTTTGAACTCGGAAGTGACATCAACAAGGCCAGGTGGAATTTCCCGTGAGCGGTCTGCAGAAAAGCAAGAAAAATAATCAGTGCACTCTGTCACATCCTGGTCTGGTTCAGAATTGCCCTTATTCAAGCCCTTTAGCTGCCTCCCATGTGCATGTGTGTGACAAGAGATATATATACAGCCATACATACTGTATATATAGTACAAATACAGTATTAGCATATTTTCTTCATTACATCTGTCTGTCTGCTACCCACCCTTATGGGTTTGTATTACTTCAAATGGGAGCTGCAGCTAAAACAGACAATAATGAGTACAATGTGGTAGATAAGAACAACAAGTGAAAACTCTAAGAAAAAATGGAATACCTCAGTCTTCAGAATGCAGAAATAGTGAGGCTGCATCATTTCTCTCATTGAGTGAATCAGACGCCTAAAGACATTGCTGCAGCATGTATACAAGAAGCTTTTCCTGGCTTAATGTGTAATTTTATTTTTGCCAAATATTTATGATGGGTATTTGCTGGGTTTCGTTGACCTAATATGAGCTGACATCATTAGTGTCTATGTGGAGTCTGAATATTCTCTCTGTGTCTGCGTTGGTTCCTGCTTTGTTCCCAATCCTTCCTGAATAGCCATTTGGCCTCTGTTTCCCTACAATGGATTAAGTGGGTGTACTAATGTGTAAATAACATGTGTGGAAAGAACAATTTTCAAATGTATCTGTTCAAAATATGCTGTTTAACAACAGTGTGAGCTCATTTAAATATGTTGCCATTTTAGTAAATAAGAATGCACACTGTATTCCTTTCTGATTACTATTTTTTGTAAGCAGAGATGATAAAAGTAGGCAATATTTCTTATTTAATTTCCTTAAGTATGGGAAAGGTTATTCTGTTTTTATTTGGTGAACACCCACCTGCACTCTGAAGTGAAATTGCTTTTATTTACATTACAGTAAGTGGAAATGTCTTTTCATCTTTATAAAAAATGCACATCTGATATCTAAAGCTAGCTTGTTAGAGAAACCAAGAGAAGTAAAGTGAGTGCACTCTCAATATCATCATTTCAATTTATATGGAACCTTGAAAGTGCGTATGAAATGCCCACAAATTTTATTCCATGAATAGTTCATACTGAAAAATATTTTGAACAAGGTTGCATTGTTAAATGGAATTACTGTTAAAATAAAACTAAAACAGTGTTTACAATGTACATTCAGAGTGAAGGCTTCATTATTTTTACTCTCAGATTTAAATGTGTCGGTTTTCTCCCTGCTTTACATGAGACCTTTATATATCTGTCTTCAATAGCTAGTTGTTTTCTTGCAGTAAGGTTATCCATTATAATTACCATGAGGCTCTAACATGGATTTCAAGATCTATAATGCATTTATAGTGTAGCAAAGAGGGTTATTTCTTTACCATTTGCACTATTTTTATTTGTTTAATAGCACACATCTTCACTTTTTAGAATGACTTTTTTTTATCTTAGGAGCATATTGCTTGCAATTAGAGTTTCATGTTGGTTTCTTTCTGAAATGCCTGTGTGTGTTTTTCTACAAATTCTACCAAAATCTAGCAGCACATAAAATATTCTTCTGCTGCTGCCAAGGGACTGAATTCATTTCCAAGGAGAGCACAGGAATAAATCGAGTTGTTACAATTCAACTATTTAGCACATAATGAAATCTATAGCACTAAATGCATCAAGGTTAAAATGCTGAGGAGCCCGGCTGTAATTAAGTGGTCCAGAGTAAAAGCTAATTTAAAAGGCATCTTCTGAAAACTCCAAAAGAAATAAAAATGGCTTTATCCAATAGAAAATGCTGAAAAATAAGAAAGGAAATCTTGCTGCTTTACATTTATTTTTGTCCTTATAACACTGGTGTATTTTAATGGTAGAAGGACTATGTTTTCACCATCTCATTAAGGCCAACATTGTTCATTTCAGATTTCAGTTATATAACATTATTTTAAGATTGGATAAAACATGACCAAAATTGTGCAGAGTCTGAATCACTGCTTGTCACTGCTTGTTTAGACTTTGCCCATTATCCATACAATTATCTGTACTGATTTTACTGATCCCAAATGCATGCATTGTAGGTAAACTGATCCCCAGAGGAGTGCATTTGGGTATTCCCAGTGATAAACTGGTGCCCCATTTACAGTTAGCTCCTTTATGTACTCAATACTGTTATGATAGACCTTGTAACTGTGAAGTGCAATAAGTAGGTTCAGTGGGGGGTGGACGGATGGAGAACAGTGCCTGAAGAATTCACTGCATAATTAGAAGTAGCCAAGGAAGGTTCCAAAATATTCACCTATTTTTATTCAGCAAATCTCAAACTAATGCAGTTGTATTCCATTAGTGTAAGCTGCTAAATAAATTTAAAAAACACCAAACTTACATGTGGGGATGAAGGTTTGGACAAAACATTTTATCAAAATACTAACCCTATCTTCTTTAATGTGAATAACAACTTTAACAAGAAGCTCAATGAAACAATTTGCTTTAACCTAATTGTACACACTGTAGTCTCTGAGGGGCAGACAGGATTCTCAGGATGAGAATGTACATCTGGGGACAACTCATTAAATAGATTGTTGTTAGCAATGGCTCCGCCCACGGGGTTTCTATCTAAAAACCTGCCTCAACTTCCTACAGTCCATTTAAAGAGTTTGGGGCTGCAGTATCCCATTTCAACTCAAATACGTAAAATAACTATAAAAAGACAGGAAGAGCAAAACAGAAACCAAACAAAAGACTCCATTCTGACAGAAAATAAAAAGCTACTTTTGATGTTATCCATTCGAGAACTCAGTGGCTCAAGGTGATGAAATCTTGATTTATTTATATATATTGATGTCATTTTGACTATTGCATCACTACGTGGCATAATAGCAACAAATAGTGTTTAGAGAATATTGTGGTCTGTATATATGCCATGTGTTAAAATGCTGTGACTCTTTTCTGGTATGGTGCATTTAGAATCAGAATTCACTTTATTGGCCAGGTAAACTAATGTGTAGATAGAGAGATAGAGATAGATAGATACTTTACTGGGAATTTGTCTTGATAGTATTAGTGCAACATACAAGGACAACACAGGATACAAAAGATAAATATAAGAAGATAAAATATAAAATATGATGCAGCTTACAAGGGCAATACAAAAATTAAAGAGATAGTAGGATTTAAATGTTCAGGCAGTCTAGTATGCAGATATACATAAAACTTGAGTAGAAGCTCAGACTTGATTAGTGAGAATAACTGCACGTTGAAAAAAATTGTTTAGGTGATGTGTTGTTTTAGCTTTCACTGAACGAAGACATGTGCTGGAGTGAAGTCTTTGGAACAGGTGATGTCCTAGGCGTGTCGGACCAGTAATGATCTATGTGGCCCACGTCCTTACCCTAGACTCATATAGGACTTGAATGTGCGGTAAGTTACACTCTATGATCTGTTCACAGGCTCTGATGATGCGCTGCAGAATGGCCTTATCTAGGGAGACTAAATTTCCTCAGCTGACACAAAAAGACCATTCTCTGATGGGCTTCCTTAATAATACATGCGATGTTATTGGTTTAAGGTTTTGTGACAGCACAGTGCCCAGAAATTTAAATGATTCTGTCATCCCAAAGGCAGAGCCATCTATAGCAAGTGACTGTTTCCTGAAATCGATGATAATTTCCAGAGTTTTTTCAATGTTAAGGTCCAAATTATTATGGATGTGCCACAATGTCTGCTCTTCCACCTCTTGTCTGTATATGGAGTCATCATTGTTTGACAGTAATGTTAAATTACTTTAGTTGGTCACTTTGATGTGCAGTCAGAATGTGGGTGCTGTGCTTCCTCATCCATGGTCCTACTGGAGTAGTGTCAGTGTTGATAGGCACATTTACTATTTCTGCTGTTTTGAGTACCAAAATCTATGTCTGCTGTGACTCTTTATTGTAAATGTGCTTAACATGAATTCAATAAACTGGGTGTGACAGCACAATGTTTAGCTTGAATGAATATTGTACAGCTCATCTTTTCACTACTTCTTTGAACCCCACATCTATTCTGTGAGTGTCACAGAGCACAAACAGTAATGGATCATTCACCTTTACCACTAGCCCAGTGATATGTTTGTATACCAAAGTACAGTATAATCTCAGTCAGTCAGTCATTTTCCAACCCGCTATATCCTAACACAGGGTCATGGGGGTCTGCTGGAGCCAATCCCAGTCAACACAGGGCACAAGGCAGGAACAAATCCCCAGGCAGGGCGCCAGCCCACCGCAACAGTGTCACCATGCACGCACGATCAAACGTGCAAGCTACTGCAAAACCCCAGCAAGCTATAAGTGACCAAGTTAGCCTTCCAATTCATATCTACTAAAGAAGGAATATAAAAAAATGACTGGGGGGTGCTGGACCAAGTAAGAAATCAAAAACTTACCACTTCCATGTGGAATGGGAGGAGGATTTTTTTTCACCATGTCACATTCGAAGTGCGTTTGTCTGATCTGTCAATCTATCATTGCTATTCCAAAGAAAGGAAATTGGGAGAGGCACTTTTGAACTGTTCATAAAAACTATGACACTGACATTCCTCCAAAAAGCAAGCTGAGAAAATGAAAGGTGACTCTTCAGCTATCAATAAGTACAGTTATACGGTGCTGTGAAGTAATGGGCGATGATTTGACACAGCAGTTTTGGAAGGACATTGCGGACTGCGAGTGTTTCTCACTGCAATTAGACAAGTCTATTGACATAAGTGATACAGCCCAGTTGTGCATTTTTATTTGGATAGTGTTTACAGATATGACTGCAAAAAATGAGCTGTTAACAATACTACCCATGAAAGAACACATGCTGGGAAAGGACATTTTTCAGTCTTTCAAAAACTTTATTGAGTCAACCCAGCTCCCAGTGTGTAAACTAATGTCAATCACCACAGATGATGCACCCTCAATTGTAGGCCACTCAAATGGATGTATTGCCACATGCAGGGAGGACAATGCTTTCCCCGACTTCCTTAATTACCACTGCATAATACACCAGCAAGCATCATTTGCAAAAATGCAAAACATGAAAGAGATAATGGAAGTGGCAATGAAAATCGCCTGTTCAATTTGAGCGAGATCTCTTCAAAGACGTGCACATCTGGAAAAGGCTAACTGCAACTACTCTTACCTCTTGCTACACACTGACGTGAGATGGCTTAGTAGGGGGGAAATTCCTGCAGAGATTCCGAGATAAAGGAGTTTCTCCTTGTCATTAAACATGCAGAGTACAAGCAACTTAATGATGATCAGTGGCTATTAGACTTGGCATTTTTAAGTGATCTGACCAACATGTTGAATGAGCTTAAGTTAGAGCTGCAAGGAAAAGACACAACCGTGGTCAATATGATCAGCTCATTTAATGCTTTTAAACGAAAGATGCAACAGCTGCAGTGCCATGATTTGGGGAACTTCCAAAACCTCATGTCAGGGGTGGAGACGCAATGGAAGGCATGTGTGCGCTACGCAAAGCAGATTGAAAATTGTCTGTCAGACTTTGACAAACGGTTTCAAGAGTTTGCTTTACTCAAGCCAATCGCAACATGTATATGCTATCCATTTAGGGAAGATGTTGAGGTTGATTCACTCACATCAAAAATTGCAACACTGTTTCACCTGAACTTGTCTACAGTGGAGGATGAAATTTTGACACTACAGGCTGACATTCAGCTGAAGTCCAGGGCTCATGGACAATTTTGGAACTTACTCGCAGTGGAAAAGTACCCAAACATGAGGAAATGTGCTACCTCTTTGACTGTATTATTCGTCTCACTTTATTTATGCGAGTCAGCTTTTTCCCACATTAAGATTATTAAGTCCAAATACCATTCCACCATGACTGATGATCATTTGTAAGCCTGCTTGAAGATGGCTACTAGCAGCTACTGTCTGGACTATGTCACCCTGGCTGACTCCATTCAGTTTAAGTCATCAGAGTAAAGTAGTGACCATAAATGTATTGAATTGTATTGTGCCATAAGAGTTCATGCAGTTATGCAAGGTATGCCAACATATTGTATATATATAAATTTATATTTAGCATTTTCTAATGTAGGTAGATCAATTTGACCTGGTTATTTTAAAAGTAGCTCACAAGCTGAAAAGTATGGGCACCCCTGGTTTTATCTATTGTAACCACAGGCTTAAAGGTCAGACAAATGATAAGAAGCAGCTTTAAATCACTGCCTCTCCTTTTAGCTATACCTACAGGAGGCGCTGAATTGCTTTAGAAATGCCTCATGAAATGTCATCCGCATTTAAGCCAAATTCACTCATGGTTGTCTCCAGTTGTAGATGATCTGATACTGAAGACTGAAACACTGCATCACAGAAATACTTGTAAAACAGTTTGCTGCTATTGAGTGAATGATGTTTGTTATCTCATGAATTCACTATTTTTCTAAACCCCTTTGGTCCATGCCTGCAGGAACCTGAGTGAATCTTGAGAGCACTGGGGGCAAAACAGAAATCAATCCAGGATGAGATGCCAGACTACCACTGGGCACAGTCCCTTGCACAGCAATTCTCAGTTATATTGGAATAATAGATGGCCACCAGTTAACCTAACTCTATGAGGAATGAGAAGATGCTGCTAATATTGGGAGAGTGATGTTTATAATTGGGCGGCACGGTGGCGCAGTGGGTAGCGCTGCTGCCTTGCAGTTGGGAGACCTGGGGACCTGGGTTCACTTCCCGGGTCCTCCCTGTGTGGAGTTTGCATGTTCTCCCCGTGTCTGTGCGGGTTTCCTCTGGGCGCTACGGTTTCCTCCCACAGTCCAAAGACATGCAGGTTAGGTGGATTGGCGATTCTAAATTGGCCCTAGTGTGTGCTTGGTGTGTGTTTGTGTGTGTCCTGCGGTGGGTTGGCACCCTGCCCGGGATTGGTTCCTGCCTTGTGCCCTGTGTTGGCTGGAATTGGCTCCAGCAGACCCCCGTGACCCTGTGTTCGGATTCAGCGGGTTGGATAATGGATGGATGTATGTTTATAATTATGGCACAATGTCTGTGAGATTAGTGTCACAGCTTCTTCATCTTGTAAAGCCGTAAATGTGTTTGGAAAATGGATGGAAGGCTAAAAAAGGCGCAAAATAAAGAGAATAAGATCAGTTTGGGTGGCACAGTGGGTAGCGCTGCTGCCTCACAGTTAGGAGACCCAGGTTCGCTTCCCGGGTCCTCCCTGCGTGGAGTTTGCATGTTCTCCCCGTGTCTGCGGGGGTTTCCACCCACAGTCCAAAGACATGCAGGTTGGGTGCATTGGCGATCCTAAATTGTCCCTAGTGTGTGCTTGGTGTGTGTGTGTGTGTGTGTGTGTGCCCTGTGGTGGGCTGGCGCCCTGCCTGGGGTTTGTTTCCTGCCTTGCGCCCTGTGTTGGCTGGGACAGGCTCCAGCAGACCCCTGTGACCATGTAGCTAGGATATAGCGGGTTGGATAATGGATGGATGGATCAGTTTGATTACCAGCTTTCTTATTACCTTGGAACACACAAACATTTAAACTAATTCACAAAATATATATTTTTTTTTTACCATCAGCCAGTCTACATTATAATACCATGTCTTATGGATTAAATAGATATTATAGGTTTTAATGAAAGCAGATGTTTACTGTAATAAAATGCTATGCTATCTCTGCTCCTGTTTATCCCTTTATTGTGTGCCCTGACATTATTATTTTATTTTCAGATTACAAATAACAGAAAAGAAATGTTTAAAAAGTATCTGTTTCTGTACAATCATAGATTTCGAGGAAAATGAGCAGCAAAAATCAAATGAAGCTTTTCTACAGAAATGTAGTGTAGTAGTGACACCTGCTGACCATTGCAAATGTAATTTTTGCTACACGTGGTTGTCATAACATGATACATAATTATAAAAAGCCAATAAAACAAGTGTTTGTGGTTATGTAGAATAATCAAGATAATATATAAAGAAACCTAATTAATCTAATTAATCTAAATAATTTGGTTTCTAATTAGCACCACAAGGCTACTCCTTTGATAATGGCAACTTTGATCTCATTGTCAGTTCTAAATTTGGGAGAAGCTTTGTATGATTAATGGACAGTTTGCCTAGCCTTGAGAATGGGTGGCCATCACCTGCGTGCTTTTGTGTGACAGAGAAAAAAAGTAGAATCTATTGTTAACTTTCAGCATCACCCAAGAGCTTCATTTTAACACCCCTTAGAGTAAAGCTGAGAGATTTGAGAGATGACAAGCATTTAATGGTGACTACGTCAGAAGACAGTCAGGATATTGATATCAGCTGTGTGGGAAGAGAAGTGAGCAACCTTCCCAAGAGACAATGCTGTCACCACAGGAGGATTGGCTGTGATACAGCATTCTGCCAAATGCAATAGACAGGTCTGCAAAGCCAGACCTCCTTTGTATTTTCAGATGCTGAAAAAAAGAAACTTTGTGTGTGGGTCTGGAAGTACTCATTATTGCCTGTGTTTCTGCAATCCAGTCGAAGAGGAGGAGGAGGAGGAGGGGGAGGAGGAGGAGGAGGTGAGAAATGAGAGCAACAGAAATGCTCATGCTGATTAGTCTAAGTGGAGGGTTGGTTATATTCCCACCAACACACACACATTTTTATGTTTCTCTATGTGTGTGTGTGCATGCATTGGCATATAAAACAAGTGCTTCTTTTTGTCTTTTTTAGAGAGACAGTGAACTCACGAGCACTCAACATCAGATTTAAGATTTGTCATTGAGGGGGGTTATTTGGACTTGCTTTAGGCTTTCGCAGTCTAATTTTATTTTTAAATTTAATTTTAAAGATGGATGAAACCAAAACAATAGACATATCACATGAGCTATTGTTGTGCATCTCATTTATTCTGAAAAATTATTATGTACTTTAACCAGTGCTGTCGGTTGAGGGAAGGACAGGACTCGAAAGGAGTGGTGGGGTGCCAACCAGGCTACCCCGTTTACTTAAAAGGCAAAAAAGTAGCTGAAAAGAACATACACGTGATAACGCAAGGGCTAACGAAAGCATAGTTTAGCCATTGGCTTCAAAATGATAGGCTCTGCAGAACGGTCCAGTCACAGGTTCAGATCTCCATAAGGTGGTGAACTCACCTTTTGAATAAGACTCCACCTTTCAGAAGCACCACAACTGTATGGATCCTGGATTCAAAGGGGCATGGTCAGTTGCCCTCAGTGGGTGCTTTTTCTGAGCTGTGATAAAAGAGATACAAGAGTTAGCAATCACGAACCCTGGTGTCCAAGAGTGGTAGTGCTTACCTCAGACAAGACAAGAAGGTAACACTCGGACACGCATGCGTGACACCAGCATACATTAAAATAAGCTTTAGTCATTAGATTTCCACAAATGCAAGTAATATGAAGGAAAAACTAATAAGAAAAATAATAACAACGGAGCAGCAGAGGGTAACAGGGAGTCAAGATGGAAAAATCAAAAAAACCCTAATTTCAACCTGAGCCTACCATTGCAGGTTCTGTGCTTTAGTGCTCTAGTAATGTAGTGGGGTTACCATTTTTTCTTTGTTTTTTTTCAGCTCTGCCTTTCCTCTTTCTAACTTATCTCCCTCTTACCAGTTGAGTATGTACCCTTAGCTCTCCTCCCAAAGTCAAACCCAATTAAGCTAAGGCAAGGAACTACCTCTGGGGACATATCAGACATAACTTTTTAGGTCAGGAACAGACTATGGAATCTCTCAGGCTGTCCTGACATCCCCACTATGTTCCAGGTGTCCATGCAGTCCTAAACACCTTCTCATTCTCTAAGGGGTAGGAGGCCGGATGTCAGTAATGGGGGTCCATCCATCCATCCATTGTCTCCCGCTTATCCGAGGTCGGGTCGCGGGGGCAGCAGCTTGAGCAGAGATGCCCAGACTTCCCTCTCCCCGGCCACTTCTTCTAGCTCTTCCGGGAGAATCCCAAGGCGTTCCCAGGCCAGTCGAGAGACATAGTCCCTCCACGTGTCCTGGGTCTTCCCTGGGGCCTCCTCCCGGTTAGACGTGCCCGGAACACCTCACCAGGGAGGCGTCCAGGAGGCATCCTGATCAGATGCCCGAGCCACCTCATCTGACTCCTCTCGATGCGGCGGAGCAGCGGTTCTACTCTGAGCCCCTCCCGGATGACTGAGCTTCTCACCCTATCTTTAAGGGAAAGCCCAGACACCCTGCGGAGGAAACTCATTTCAGCCGCTTGTATTCGCGATCTCGTTCTTTCGGTCACTACCCATAGCTCATGACCATAGGTGAGGGTAGGAACATAGATCGACTGGTAAATTGAGAGCTTCGCCTTGCGGCTCAGCTCCTTTTTCACCATGACAGACCGATGCAGAGCCCGCATTACTGCGGATGCCGCACCGATCCGCCTGTCGATCTCACGCTCCATTCTTCCCTCACTCGTGAACAAGACCCCGAGATACTTGAACTCCTCCACTTGGGGCAGGATCTCGCTACCAACCCTGAGAGGGCACTCCCCCCTTTTCCGGCTGAGGACCATGGTCTTGGATTTGGAGGTGCTGATTCTCATCCCAGCCGCTTCACACTCGGCTGCGAACCGATCCAGAGAGAGCTGAAGATCACGGCCTGATGAAGCAAACAGGACAACATCATCTGCAAAAAGCAGTGACCCAATCCTGAGCCCACCAAACCGGACCCCCTCAACGCCCTGGCTGCGCCTAGAAATTCTGTCCATAAAAGTTATGAACAGAATCGGTGACAAAGGGCAGCCCTGGCGGAGTCCAACTCTCACTGGAAACGGGTTCGACTTACTGCCAGCAATGCGGACCAGGCTCTGGCAATGATCGTACAGGGACCGAACTGCCCTTATCAAGGGGGCCGGTACCCCATACTCTCGGAGTACCCCCCACAGGATTCCCCGAGGGACACGGTCGAATGCCTTTTCCAAGTCCACAAAACACATATAGACTGGTTGGGCAAACTCCCATGCACCCTCCAGGACCCTGCTAAGGGTATAGAGCTGGTCCACTGTTCCGCGACCAGGACGAAAACCACACTGTTCCTCCTGAATCCGAGGCTCGACTATCCGATGGACCCTCCTCTCCAGGACCCCTGAATAGACTTTTCCAGGGAGGCTGAGGAGTGTGATCCCTCTGTAGTTGGAACACACCCTCCGATCCCCCTTCTTAAAGAGGGGGACCACCACACCGGTCTGCCAATCCAGAGGCACTGTCCCTGATGTCCATGCGATGTTGCAGAGGCGTGTCAACCAAGACAGTCCTACAACATCCAGAGCCTTGAGGAACTCTGGGCGTATCTCATCCACCCCCGGGGCCCTGCCACCAAGGAGTTTTTTGACCACCTCGGTGACCTCAGTTCCAGAGATGGGGGAGCCCACCTCTGAGTCCCCAGGCTCTGCTTCCTCATTGGAAGGCATGTTAATGGGATTGAGGAGGTCTTCGAAGTACTCCCCCCACCAACCTACAACGTCCCGAGTCAAGGTCAGCAGTGCACCATCCCCACCATATACAGTGTTGACACTGCACTGCTTCCCCTTCCTGAGACGCCGGATGGTGGACCAGAATCTCCTCGAAGCCGTCCGAAAGTCGTTCTCCATGGCCTCCCCAAACTCCTCCCACGCCCGAGTTTTTGCCTCAGCAACCACCAAAGCCGCATTCTGCTTGGCCTGCCGGTACCTATCAGCTGCCTCCAGGGTCCCACAGGACAAAAGGGACCGGTAGAACTCCTTCTTCAGCTTGACGGCATCCTTCACCGGCGGGGTCCACCAACGGGTTAGGGGATTGCCGCCACGACAGGCACCGACCACCTTACGGCCACAGCTCCGGTCAGCTGCCTCAACAATAGAGGCACGGAACATGGCCCATTCGGACTCAATGTCCCCCACCTCCCTCGGGATGTGGTCGAAGTTCTGCCGGAGGTGGGAGTTGAAGCTGCTTCTGACAGGGGGCTCTGCTAGACGTTCCCAGCAGACCCTCACAACACGTGCACATATGAACACCCCTATGCTTGAACATGGTGTTTGTTATGGACAATCCGTGACGAGCATAGAAGTCCAATAACAAAACACCGCTCGGGTTCAGATCGGGGGGGCCATTCCTCCCAATCACGCCCTTCCAGGTCTCACTGTCATTGCCCACGTGAGCATTGAAGTCTCCCAGCAGAACAAGGGAGTCCCCAGAAGGTATGCCCTCTAGCACCCCCTCCAGGGACTCCAAAAAGGGTGGGTACTCCGAACTGCTGTTCGGTGCATACGCACAAACAACAGTTAGGACCCGTCCCCCCACCCGAAGGCGAAGGGAGGCTACCCTGTCGTCCACCGGGGTAAACCCCAATGTACAGGCTCCAAGTCGGGGGGCAATAAGTATACCCACACCCGCTCGGCGCCTCTCACCGGGGGCAACTCCAGAGTGGTACAGAGTCCAGCTCCTCTCAAGGAGATTGGTTCCAGAGTCCAAGCTGTGCGTCGAGGTGAGTCCGACTATATCTAGCCGGAACCTCTCAACTTCGTGCACTAGCTCAGGCTCCTTCCCCTTCAGAGAGGTGACATTCCACGTCCAGTAATGGAGGTGCCGGGCAAAATATATAATTTCTCCAATCAGACTGAGGACACCCTAACACATACTATTTTATTCCTTACTTTTCATCTAAGCCCTAGAGGTGCCTAACTGTAGAGCTACCTACATAATTATGGGATATGGTGTTCTTGGTGGTGGCAGCCCAGTTTTATTGTCATATTTTCAAAGACAACCATTGCCATTATGCATGCTGTATCAGCATCTCTCTTGTTCTGAATAATGCAAAACTGTTTGTAGCTGCAGGCCCAACTGTGGCCTTCTCCATGAGGAACCATAACCAATCTATAGAGTTATAGAGTGCAAGTCATTTCTCCACAATCTAGTCAGAACTGAATTCTGCATTGCTGAATAAAAACTATAAAAATGAGTGTGTTTGCAAAAAATCCATGGGCATAAAACTCAGGTCAAGTATTACCTGGCAAGCTTTAATACAGTTTCTGCACTACAAAGCAATCATATCAGCCATGGATTGCTATTCACGTACAGTACTAATGGAGGCATGAGAGATTTATTTACTGGATATATGGGGTAATAATGAACAATACAACAGCTTCCTCTGAAATAATCTCATATCTGACAGATGAGTCTTTAATTTGCTTCTTTTACAGAGTGTTCACAAATGGTGTTATTAAAAGCAGCAAGAAAATACTCAGCATTTTAGTTGTGCATTTCCATAGTAATTTGTGTTGTTTTTACTTACACACCGTCTATACAGCTGTCATTTGCAAAGAGAAAAAAATAACATTAATCACATCTCCATATATAAGATGAACAAATAATGTAGGTTATTTATAACAAGGTTAGGAAATCCATCAGTAGAAAAAAAATTAAAACATTGAGTTCTGTTTATGAAAAAACAGTTTTTAAGTCACTGGAATACTCTTTATTGAAGTTCAGCATATACAACCACACAACAAGCTCTCTCTTTACACATGTAAAAACATACACTCACTCACCCATGTGTGTGTTTCTTGTTTTCAAAACAATTTATTATCTAACATCCCCATCCCAAGAATAGAGAATAAAATGATATTACAAAATCCTGTAAATATTTTTTCCAGTAAGTCCCGTAAATAATAAGGTATAAGCAGAAATGAGTATCAAGGAAAAAAAATGTCAGATGCATACCAATAAGAAAATTAGTCAAAAGTAGTCAAAAATCATAATGTACTAATACAGATCAGAAAAGACAGTATACATTTTTTGATCTATTGCCTCTATAATGGGGGCTTATCTGTATATTACTTGCAGTTGCCCTCTATAAAATCCTATAAATTGCCAGTGCGTTGACAGAACAAGTGAGGTAGAAAATCTTGAGCAAATGATGATTTATAGGCTGGGACATCAATTCAGATGTAGTTAAGGAATTAAGTAAATTCTGTCTAGATGAACTAAGGCCAATTGTCAGTCGTAATCACATGTAGAAGTCCAAAACAATTCAGCAGGGTATCTAGTACGCTGATTACAGCCTTTGTAGTGATGGTGCACACAGGGACAGTTTCAGGCCACTTACAGTACAGATCATATATCAAGACAAGCTGGGGAGCATGCACCGGTACAGTGCATTGCCAAACCCAACACACGACGAAACAGCTTGGCAATGCCCCAGTCAGACACGCGGTCCAGTGCCACCCTCCAGAAATAATCCTCTATCTGCTGCAGCCAGGTGTTACGTGGGCGACCCCTTGGTCTGGTCCAGCCACTCGGGTCCCCAACAATGAGCATTCTATGAGTTGGATCACGCTCTGGGAATCGCCCCACATGGCCGTGGTGCCGTGAGAAGGAAATGATGGTGGAGGGGGCATCACAGATGTCCTGTTGCAGATGCTTCTGTGAGTGTACTGGCCATTGAAAGGGTCAAAGGGGTGGAAGTACATTATGCATGATCTATTCTTTCAAATAGCCAGACAAGCTCTTAATGAGAACTTCAGTATTGTGGTCAATACCCAATATGTTTCATCTTTACAATTCCTGAATGTCCTTCGTGAGTCATCAACCAAAATGCTAGACTGAAAAATGCATGGCACCACAGCACAATAACAGCAAACAAAGAAGGTATCATTAAATCATAACAGCTCCTCTTTCATGAAAGCCTGGGCCAACCCGTATGTTACAGCGTATAGACCTATTGAAAGGTGTATTGTCTTCTGAAGGCTGCTGGAACTATAAGTGTACTAGAGAAACAAAAGGTCAAACTTGGTGTTAGCTGATGGGTAAATCAGTTCCAGAGTGGGACAATAGGTCATCTACCATATTTTCCCATTCTGGCTTAAACACTAGTTGGAAGGCAGTCATACCACCTAAGCAACCAGAAGGGCTTGTGTCCTGTTCCAGATTTTGACAGCAAAGAAGCTGAGGGTCTGATGGTCTGTCCTCAGACTGACTAGTCTACCATATGATTATATGTCATCATTGAACAAGTGCAGATGAATACCAAGGCCTACTGCTGTGGTAGCAAATGCTTTTCTACTCCACTTGCATCTATCTATTAAAGAACAACCTCAAGGCCAAGACAAAGCATTACAAGTAGCTCTCTGAGTTAAAATAGGAGTTAAAATAGTTAAAAATGGTGCAGCTGGTATTTCAGGAGGCCCATGGTGCGTCCTTTTTTAGAAGCTTACATAATAAATGTGACTCAAAAATCACCAGGAAAAAATATTTGTAAATGTTAATGCAAAATGAATGCACTATAATGTGTAACTTCCACAACTATTGTAATTAGGAATCTTAATTCACTTTACAAAAAATACAAATGCAAAATCAAAACAAAATGGTTGGCAATGCTGTTTATGCCACAAATGATACACAAACACTTAATAGTTTACACAAAAGAAAACTGCAATGACTGCTGTTTTTATTTCTGCTTGTACTGTTTCAGGATAATGTAGAGACCATATGAAATGGATTAATGAGTGCTTATGATATGTGGATGTGTCTCTGTTGGTGTGTTGTGAACTACTGGTTAGTGCAGTTATCTGACCAGTGACAACATCCAAGTATTTTAGGGTCCAAATTAAGTAGGCAAAAGTGTGTTATGGAGCCCATTAATGCACTGCAGCTGTTAACTCCTTTCTCCTGCTGCTTGCCTGCTCACGTGCTATATAATGAAACAGTGAACATTTTATGGAACTTTGTTTAGCAGAGACTCATTTTGTGAGAGGTAAGATGGAAAATGCCTACAGGGCCTCTTCACATGTGTCACAGGTTTGAGTACATTTTTTGTATTAAATTGAAAATGATTTACTTTTGTCAATTATTGTTTAAATTGTTCACTTTGTTATGTTATTCACATTTGTTTTATTTGTTTTAAATTAGATTTTTTCTTTAATAAACTGTGAGTTAATTGATGTATTGCATGTGTTTTTTCTTTAAGTGCTGTTTTCATTTAATTGGTTAATTGACGGGTTAAGTCTTGATTTCTTCCAGATGAAGTTAGTTAGGGCAATAAATGACAGCTGAATGAGGCTGGGTGTAGATATAGAAGAATAACACTGCTTCTAGTTTTTGTTTTAATTGTTAAGATTTTACATTGTTCAAGTTGAAAACTAGACAATATTGGGGACCTAAACTGAGTTTTTTTTTTTTTAAATGAGAAAAGGACTTTGGCTGGAAAAGGGTGCACCCTTGTGTATGGGAAATTCATGAGGCTTGGAATCTTTGTGCCATGGCAAGGAGAAAGGTGGTGGTGGTGAAAACCTGAGACTTCAGATTCTAGTCAGTTATTTTCAGACCTGCTATATCCTAACACAGGGTCACAGGGGTCTGCTGGAGCCAATCCCAGCCAACACAGGGCACAAGGCAGGAACAAATCCCGGGCAGGGCACCAGCCCACCGCAGGACACACACTAAGCACACATCTAACCTGCATGTCTTTGGACTGTGGGAGGAAACCCACGCAGACATGGGGAGAACATGCAAACTCCATGCAGGGAGGACCTGGGAAGCGAACCCAGGTCTCCTTACAGCAAGGCAGCAGCGCTATTACAGCGCTACCACTGCACCACCCCTGTTAGATTCTACCTTTAACTAAATGCCTTGTGAAGCACTAACCTGATCACAGATAGTAGTGGAGTGTTCCTTCCTTCCACTTCCTAAAGGAGATTTTTTTTCTCTTCACAGATTGGTGGACCTGGTGCCAGTATTGAAGAAGCGGGAGTAACTGTAGCAGCTTCAGCTTTAAGTCTTATTGGGCATTCTTGCCAGTCTTATTTTATCTTTTAAGGGGTAGAGTGTGTATAGTAGTGTATAGTTTCATTGTGTGGAACCTGGTTTTTTAAAAAAAAATCTAGTAAAATCCTAGTGCTCGATGCATTATCTTCACTTGGTGGTATATTTGGCCTAGTTGGTACTAACATTTTGGGGCACATGTAATAATGTGTTTTCTTCAGTTATTGAGCACCTTGCACAGTCAGCCTGGAAAAAACCAAGCTGTTTCCATACAACAGAGTTAATCCAACTGTACTTTTAAACACCCCCCCACCCCCCTCATCACACCCAGCAGGCAACAAGAACAGAAACAATACAGTAAAAAAGATCAATTGTGACTATGTGGAAAATGTTTCTATTAGAAGTTGTCCAAGTACTGCACATTGTGATATTAGCTTTATTTTTACAGGGTTTTTTATTACTAAGTAAAAGTGAAATTTCTATATATTGCCCATCAACACATGAAATGTATTTTATTTAAGGCTGAGTTATTGTTTGACCTTTGTCATAAAGGAAACTACTTTTGATGCAGTGGTGTCAAAGTGTATCAACAAAAGAGAAATCTTGATCCCATTTGCACCTATGTGTCCATTAAACCATATTTGTTTTAACAAGATACTTGAAAATAAAAAGGGATGGTCTTAAAAATATCAATCCATATATGGGGCAAAAAACATTTTGATGGTGACCTCAGAAAAATGAAAACCAAGCATTAAAAACACCTGGGGTCTCACATATAAACTGTGTGTATGCACAAAAATGTTGCATACGCCTGTTTCCACGCTTACTTCAAAATGTATAATAACTAAAGTTGACGGAAAGCCGCACACATTTTCATGGCAGCCTCACATCATGCATATGCATTTTTTTGCTCGGTTTTGCAAACAGGCAGTACTCAGCGTCAAAATAGTGCAACTGTTTCTGTGTGGTCTCCCTTTCTTTTTTAGATTCACACCCATTATGTGGGCTTTATAAAATATACCAAAATTAATTGCATATCACTTACAAACTTAAGGCATTTGATTGCAGTTATTCTGTAACATATAATGGTGCATGGATTGGCCAAACTATTCCAAATACCATGGCTGCTTTAGCGTTGTTACTCTCAGTGCACCAATGTGTGTGGTATCACAGCTCCACAGCAGCTGAGCGGGAAGCCCTACAGTGGGTTGTGTCAAAAGCGCAGAGGAGTAGAGGGATAGAGCTTCCAGCCCTAGAGAACATTTGTAACACACACTGCCTCATGAAAGACACTGGCATCTGCATGGATTCCACTCACCCATGCCACAGTCTATTTGCCCATCCAGCAAACACTTTAGAGCTTTTCATGCACAGACCTCGAGGCTCAGAAACATTTTTATCCCAAGAGCTATAAATGCTCTTAATCAGTCCATCAAGTGCTCCTGGTAAAAGTTTGTGCTTATAATTGGCTCACTGTAAACCTGCACTACAACTGTAATATTGCACAGCCTGAGCCAGTTTATAAACCATTTGCACTACCTGCACTATATGTATATGTATATTGTACTTATGCATTCACATTGTATATTTTTCATTTTTTGTCATATTATTATTTTTATTTAATTTAATAGTAAAATGAGTTTATGGAGGAGTTGTATATTGAATGTACCATGCAATGACAATAAAGGAGTTCAACTCAATTCAACAGAAGAGAGGGTGTATTTACAGATGATTATGATTGGCTTCTAAATCGATTTAGATTTCAAAGATCTATCCTCTTGAAGCTGTGTGCTGTTAGAATACTAGGATGTATACTTGATATCATTTTTATGATGTTTTGTATAATACATTTTACAGATAACTTGTTAACTTTATTTAAATAATGTATACTGTTAATAATTAAAGGTGGAGGCAAAGTGGCACAACAGTAGCAATGAGCTGCTGCCCGATTCAGGAATTGCTACTGCTTTGTGCTCTATGCCTTCTGAGACTGGTGTGATTCTGGATGGATGGAAAAATCAAACATGTATAATGAAGATTTTTCAATGTTCCTTAAAGGTTTTGAAGAATTGGCATTCTAAGCTTGCAGCTGGTTTTACATTTATTACAGACGCTTATTGTGTGGCGATTGATTACGTGGAAAAAGAAAATGGAAGGGCATGAATTGGAGGTTGGTACGTTTGACAGAGAAAGTATTGCTGCAATAAATTATTCCATCTAGGTTTGCGTGCGTCCCAACAAGCATCTTGTGGGAAGAAGGAACAATCCCTGGATAGGGCACCAGCTCATTGCTACGACTTCACCACTGTGCCCCCACATGTTTAATACACGTGTTAATGCATTTCATCATGAAAATAATAATATCAAGTACACATCTTAGTATTTTTAAAAGTTCAGACAGCTGTAATATCATGAATGTAATGTGTTCTGTGTGGCGATCGCTGCCTGCACACTCCTCTTGGAGTAAGAGTAAGCCTGTTTAAGAAGCAAGTAGTGATTACCAACTGCATCAGGATACACATAGAATACAAAGCATTTAATGTGCTTTAATGTGTTTAATTACAAAGGAATTTGAGAAACTATAGTAAATTGATATAGAGATTTATGATATTCTACTTCAATCACAAAATAAAATTCAAGATTAAAGTGGAAATTTCGATATTAAAGTCAACATTAATCTCGACAAAGACCTTTTTTTCTTCACTGTGTCCCTTTTTTTCTTTCTCTGTGGCCCTAATATGCTTCCATATGACACTCAGACACTTGCCTTTTCACATCTACTTTGGCATCTGACTACTTCTTTTTTATTTCAGGCACTGTGCAACTTTTTGAACTTGATATTTTGAGTGCCACTCCATCAATTTCCTTTTGTTGCTCATACCACTGTCCAAGCCCCCAAATAGTATGTTGTTCCTTGCTTCCACTTCACTGAGTAGGGCCTCTATTCTTTTTTTACACTCGCTTTTACCATTGCCTTTTAACAAAACACTGAACAGAAGGGGCTATTCATATTGAGTTACATATTCAAATATGTGAAATTCTGGGAGGAGTCAGGGTTGGACTATAGGCATGTGCATATGTGTTGAAATTCAAATTTATTAAGATTTGTAAAAGGGAAGTGTGTAGAACTTTGCTTATGCACAGTGTTATGCATCTGAATTTTTTTGTGCGTACTCGCCTTTGTGTTTTTGTCTGTAAACCATGTTTAAGTGTGCATTCTATGCATAGTGTTATATAGGAGGCCCTTGGTCTGGCAGAATCAGAAGCAAACCTCAGAATTAAATAATGTGTATTATTAAAAGCAAACAATGGGTTTGAATAAAGACATTAGTAAGAGAGAATATAACTTCTGAGTTATCTGGTGTCACGCATGGGCAATAACCTGTTGGGACAACAGGAAGTGCTGGTGCTAAAAATGCCTTTTTTTTCTCCTCTGTAGTTCCAAGAAGCCACTCAAGGAGCACCTCAGCCACACCTCTGCCCAAATAAATCATGCCCCTTCCAGTTGGGACAACATAAATTCAAGGGCTTCTGGAAGATGGCATTTCAGTCTGAGGTACACAGTCCTGCAAGACAGAGCTCCATGCTCAAGAGAGCTGATAGTTTGGGGGAAGCCTCTGAGCCTGAAAAGGCAGATATTGCACCTGATTTTTGTTGTGCCATTGCACACTCATTTTTGTTCTTTGTTTTGGGTACTGACAGTAAATGGGGTGACCCAGCTGCCCCCCCCCCCCAACTTTTCTGTGGTCCTCCCCTTCCATATTTGTTTAGCTACAGATTAAAAAAAAAGTTTGGAATGATACAAAAACAAGTAAATTAAAAGTAAGGCAAATATAGAGTTTTCAGTCAGTATCAGTATCTATCTATCTATCTATCTATCTATCTATCTATCTATCTATCTATCTATCTATCTATCTATCTATCTATCTATCTATCTATCTATCTATCTATCTATCTATCTATCTATCTATCTATCTATCTATCTATCTATCTATCTATCTATTTGATTACTAATTAGGAAAATGGCTTGAATACAAACTTGCAGTTACTAGGGCCCACCAGGGTATGAATTTGACACCTCTGGTTTACCTTAAGAAAATGAATGTCTCTCTGCCAAATTTCATATTTTTGAGTTTCTTTTGTTCACTACTACATGTTGAAAAGTACATCATTGTTAGTCATGTCTTGATATGTTAACCCATAGAAATGACAGAGAATGTATTTACTATTTCTATATGATCATAAGTTTAGGGATTTTAACTGGTAATCTGCAAGCTTCCAATTATTATAGATTCAATTAAAGATACTTATTCCACTATGTTATCAGTTTGATTTATGAAGTAATTAAAAGTGAAGAGAAAGTAAATATTTTTAAATGAATATATTGTATTTAGTATTCTGGAGTGATTTAAGCGACTCTTGTCTTTGTCTTATATTAGATGTGATTATTCCATTGCTCTTCTGTAAGCACATTTTCCATTTCCTTTGAGACACTGCATTCACACTCCATTCAGCTGAAAATGTGAAAAGATTTAAAGTGTGACTAATTTCTTTCAAGGCCACACATTATGAACTAAGTTACTTGCAGAGAATTACAAATGAAACTGAATACTTTCAGACAAAAATGCAAACACCCACAAACAACTGAAGGACACTATGAATTTAGAAATTGAGAAATACAGTGTTTTATATAATTAAGTACTGTAAAGCAAATGCCAAAAAGTCAATCAGTTCAGAAGGTGAATAAAACTAAAACTCTGACATGCAAACAAAGTATTGTGCACTACAGCCAGAAGTAGGACAGCACTCTTTCATCAACAGTGAATTGATTAAATCCTTACATCTCTCAGCTTTTTACAAAGACGGCAGTTAGAGTGAACTAAATTATCATAATAATTTAAACTTTAGACCTGGTAAAAACTATGAAATTACTAAGTAATACTTTGCATTTTAGGAGTGTTTTAAGGTTTTTAGTCAGAAGTTATATTTACATGCATGGCATGTGCATCTTTCATTGCAGGGTAATTTTAGAAGGCATTTAATTCTGAATGGTGCATTCTATTCCATAAACATTGACATTTTAATAAAACTGTTTTGATAGACACGATGGGAATGATCTATTCACTTTCATATAAATGACTGTATGTTTAATACTGCTGATTCCAAGTATTTACCGCCGCAGGTGTTTCTGGAAAGCGAAACTAAATTAGGATAAACATAATGGCTTTTCTTTCATTTATAAAAAAAAAAGAAAGAAAGAACCATACATCAAAATAAAGGAGTGTGAGGAAGTGCTAAACATAATGGTACCTGACTGAGTTGCAGAAAATGAAACTCTCAGTCTGGGTTGATTTAACTCCGAATGCATTAATAAATCAGGTTTTATTTGTTGGCGGAGAGTTGGACCAAATGGAGAGTTTATTTGAAATTTCTGTAAAAAATACAAATATTACATGTATATAGAGTAGTCTATTCAAAACATGAGTGCAGTGAGGTTTATCCCATAGTAATCTGTTCATTTATCATAGCCTAGCTTATTCATTATGGGTAGCCAGGATCTATAGCACTGGCACAAGGCAGAAGTTCACTCTAGATTTGGTGCTGATGTTTCATAGTGCTACACATAAAGCCTACAACGTACAGGTATACTTTATTTTTATTGCACTGCAAGCTTTCTTATTTTTTTAATACAAATGTAATTGCTTCTCAATAGGTATAGAAATGTATTCCACAATAATAAAAAAGGTCCACCACTGACACACATTTTCAGTTTTTAGCACTGCTACAAGAAACACAAGTGATGCTCTGTTGGTCCCACGGCTAGGACCCATGAATGATGAGCTGCACATTTTGACCACTGTAAACACAAGTGTGATGATAATAAATTATAGGCATTTAAATGTCTGGATAACACCCTTCCATCTTTTAAATGTGTTTTTATTGTGACAGTAGTGTGGTGTAATGACTCGGGCATTTGACTTTAAACCACAAGGTTGACAGATTAATGTCAGATTCTGTGTTCGTGTGTGCATAATGTTGAAAATATTTATGTAAGTAACTGTAGTGTGTCCTGATTTTATAAGGCACCTTGTGCAAAGATGAATGCCAAACATGCAATGATAATTAGAATGTGAAGAGTGGATTAACATACACTTTGGTTTTCATTTCTTAGTAGTGTTTTGAAAAGATATTCCTTACTGCACACATCTTTGAAAATATTTGATTGTTGACTCTGCTTTGCTTAGCCTTTCTTGTTTTTGTTTTAGCTTAATTCAAGAACAAGCAACAATCATCTGACTATATCTCCAGTCTCTCAAGTTATGTGTCTCTCTTAAAATGAATTTACCTGTTACATTTCTCTGCTGTCACCCATTGTTGGTCATGTTTTGCTTGTGAAGACCAAGCCACCATGGTACTGTATGTCTGCTATCTCATTTGGCTCCCCTCAAAGAAGAGTTAGTTTGTGAAAATAGTAAGCACTGCAGTCAGTCGTTTGTATCACACAGAGTATATAAGAGGCACGTGAGATGAAGATGTTGACTCTTATCATGTGTTGTTAAGGGACAATAAGATGTCATATTTTATTTGGTGTGATTCTTGTAGAACATATCTTACTATTCTCAAACTGGCTTAATCCAATTCAAAGTGTCAGGGGGTCAAAGTCTATACCTTTAGCACTGAGTGCAAGGCAAGAAACAGCCGTGGTTAGGATGTAATCCATTGCAGGGCCCAGCCTCTCTCACATGTACACAAAATTCAGTGTCCTGTTTTCAGTTAACCTAAAGTACAGGGCTTTGGCAGGAACAACGGCGTATATGAAAGAAATTGTACATAGACGCAAGGAGAATGTGCATGTGCCATGCAGACACCAATCTGCTGTGAGATTTAATGGGTCCAATTTGCTACCCTGCTGCATCCTGTAGATCAAGTTAAAGAAATAATTAAGTATTAGGCTGGATAACGAATAGGTGAAGGTGTAAAATGGCATAGCTGTCTAAGGAGTCTTACTAAGATAACAGCACTTAAAAAAACAATGAGATGGGTAGCTGGAAAAGAAAAAATGTTTTATACAGAAAACGGGACAGGAAACTTAATGGATAGAATGGCAGGAGAAAATTAAAGTTTATTACAGAGTCAGAGCAGAAAAAACAAACTGTTTTTCAATACATTTATTTTCCTGCGGAACACCTGACTGTGCTGAATTTGACTTTTGTTTTAAAGTTTTTTGCATCATTATGATAATGATGCTCAGTATGCCTTCTTATTGCCAGCTCTCTTCTATACTCATTCACATAATTGTTTTATATTTTAACTGATACTAGGCTAACTGTAGTCTCTTTCAATATCTTTGTATCTCCCAGTGATTTATATAATAATTTCATTATTTTGTAAGCAACCTGATTCTGTGTTTTAATGTGTATTACATTTTTGTTCATTATTTAAAATGTTGTATTATGCTACTAAATATTAGGCTGTACAGAAAATAAAGATTGACTGTTTTCAATGCCAAAATTGCCAAGACTGCAGTGTAAAGGTGAGCGACACTCTACAAGGCTTGTAGACTTTCTTAACAGATTTAACAGTCTTTTCTGATTCTATTATATCACCTACTATTTGAGTCCCTGCAGCAACATAAATGTAATATAAAAAGCTTGCTATTTATATATACATACAGTGGCCTGCAGTTGCTGTAGCAAAGCCCCAAACATCATCCACAAGTCAAGTGAAGTTAATTTATTTTACAGTGTACCTTGCCTGACTCCAACTCCTTGAATGAAGTAGACTGGCTCCGTTTATGCATGACCTGGAAGTACCTCCATTTTCCACAGCATTTAACCCTGGAAGCAGCCATAAAGTAGGAGAGACCTTCCTTGGCAGCATCCCCTAAACACTCAACAGGGTTAGCTTCTCAGACTACAGCTCCCATAAACCTCTGTGGCAGCCCAAATTGAGGGAACGCCAATGGAACACCACCACCTAGTCCACTGGGGGACTCTTTACACTCATGAAGATGTCTCCTATTGTTGTTCTATCCTGACCAAGACACTCAATCATCTTGCTGCTCCCTCCAGGATGGTGTCCTTGTGGCCAGGCAAGGTAGGACCTTCCATCCCAGCAGATGGGTCAATCCACCTGTACACATTAAACTATGAATGTAATTGTGGTAGCTAAATGTGTGACAGAACTGCAGTGGTCATGGCACTGCTGTTTCTTTATAAGATCCTTTCTGAAGTTCACAATCAAGTAATTTTCTATATTCCACTGCCCTCATCATAGAAGGAGTATCAGCCATAACTAGATAAATAAATAAACTAAATAAATAACTAGATAAATAAAAAGTGTTCTCATACAGTTGGATTGTATTATAAAGTGACACATTTCTGATACCCTGTGTGACCTTGTAATACCAACTGACTGCTGCTGCACTAAATAAGGAGCTTCTAAATTTTAAGTGAGCAATTGGAAGGCCAATGAAAAAAAATTATCAGTTAGAAACAAACTGTATATATGACTTATATTTGTACATAATGTGTATAGATAAAACTTGTACACTGCCTCATGTTAGACGTGCCATTCTTCACCACATCAGTTTTTAAATCCGAAAATAAAAACATTCATTTTACCAATATGTTCTATTACATCTTTTGAAAATCATTTTCCTCTTGCAAAGTACTTGTTAGTGTCCTTCAGTGAGCTTCTCATTCATCCAAAACCTCTAGAAAGGAGCTTGCTTGTATGAAATACACATTCACAATAGATCAGCAGCTGTGGCCATCTTGCCTCCACACTTGTCAAAGTTGAGCTGCAGTGAAAATCGCATCTGCTTTCTTCTGAAATGTAATTTGAGCTAGAATGAGCTAAAAAGTGTGCAATTTGGATTAGTAATTAAATGCAAACATGTCAATATGTTTAAATGTAATGTTATTCACATGATTTCAGGTAACATTCTAGTATGGATTTAAATATATAAGCATTTAAAATAAACTATTATCTGCTCATTAATTTATATAATTTAATTATTGATAATTTTATGATAATGACAACCAAAATTTAGGAATAACAGTTCCATGTGAGGATCCTTCATATCAATCAGGCACTTTAAATCTCCTATGAGTAATGTTTAAATTGCTTAAAAATCTTCATTGTTGAAAAAATTGAACCTCACAATCATTCTCCTGTAGGCTTTTTATTAATTAGCTATGTAAACGGTAGTCAGTCTGTAGTCATAAAGTAAATATTCAAATAAAGGACAGACCCTCATTTACTACAAGCCACAGATTAAGCTCTCCAACTGAATTTCTTAAATAAATAACTAGATAATTACCCTGCTAATGAAATTGTCACAAAAATGAAATTATAAAAATAACTAGGTATTAAATGAGATCATCTTTATAAATTTTTAATTATCATAAAGCCTGTTAGGGATTATTCATCTGTTCATTTTCTGCATGTACTGTACTTTATTCATTGCAGGGTCATAACAAAGCACAGTTTATCTCAGCAGCAAGAGGAACAAATCACAGAACAGTAGACGGGACACCAGTCCTTCACAAGAAAGGCCCAAAACATGTACTGGATATGATTCCACACTCACTTATTCCAGTTCAGTCATTATTTAACATAGCACATATTTTTGGCATGTTGGATGAAACTGGAAAAAATCTGTTCAGACAGAGGAAGAGAGTGCTTCATATACAGTAGAAAGTGTTTGGGCCTAAAACTGAATACAGGTGAATGGTGATGTTAGCAACTCTAAGAATTTACAGTTTACTTTTATTAAATTTAACCCCAGAGGTAAAATACTTTGCATCTGATGGTCACAACTCCTGATGACACTCAAATCAGAACCAAATCAAATTTGATTTGTCACATACAAATTATACACACAGTATAATACAGTATGTAGTGAATAGCTTAGTTGGTAAACTCCAATGCAGTAAAGAAGAATAAAAAAGGACAATAACAATATTGCATGACTTTATAATTATCAATAAAAATCATTAATTGAATTGTAAAATATGATAACTAATGAATAACAGCAAAATAAATAGTTTAATAACTTAAATTATTTAATGTAAGAGACTTAACAATAGGACACCACGTAGTAATAGACACCTTTCTTATCCAAGATGTGGATAGACTGTGAAAAGAAGCTTCTCCTCAATGTCTCTGAACATGACTTCAGGCAATGACCTGACCATAGCTCAAAAAAAGAGGCTGCTGTTGGGTTGGCTGGTATAACTGATAATTGTCTTTGCCCTGGTCTGACATTGCTTGGTATAAAGATAGATTATATATTAAAATATCTTAAAAACATGTCCTGGAATGCTATCTGGATCTGCTTCCTTGTGATCACTTTCCTGAAAGCTCTCCTTATGTTATGTTCTGAGAAAGGGAGCGCTGTTTCCTCGATGATAGTTCTCCCGCTACAGATGTGTTGTTGTACCACTGCCTGACATTTGCACTTTATACATCGAAGCGTGCAAAGAAGTTATTAAGTACGTCTAGCAGAGATGTGTTTGGATTTACCGTAGTGGGGGTAGTTGCTTTATGGCCTGTTATTATCCACAGACCTTGCCACATGTGCCTAGGATTGGACATTTTCTTCACATTTTCACTTTACTTTCCAATACGTTTGTAAGCATTTCTTCAATTGCATTTTAACCAGAGAGACTGAGAGAGAGAGAAAGAGAAAGAGAGAGAGAGAGTGGGAGCATGCGCTGACAGTGCACTCACCACACAACATACCACCTGGATTGGAAGACACTGTTTTTTATTACTTAGCTTAATGTGTGTTTATCACATTGACACAAGTATTCATACACTTTGCTATGACACATGAAATTTGGCTCGGGTGCATTCCATTCTATTGATCATCGTTGAGAGGTTTTTACACCTTGTTTGGTTCAACCTTGAATGTTTTTGCACATTGTTTCACATTCTCTCTCTGTTACAATAACTCTGAGTACTTTCAGCCAACAGATTATTGCCTGCAGAGCTTAGGGTCAAGATTGTGCTGAGGAAGGCAACAAAAAAAAAACTCCTGCTGCATTGAAGATTCCCAAGAGCTTAGTTGTTTTCATAATTCTTCAATGGAAGAAGTTTGGAATAACTATGACTGTTTCTAGAGCTGGCCTGCCAGCCAAACTGAGCAAATGGTAAGAGAGGTGACAAAAACACCTGATGGCCACTCAGATGAGCTCCAGAGAACTGATGTGGAGAAAGGAGAAGCTTCCAGAAGGACAACCATCACTGCAAAACTTCACCAATCTGGGCTTTATGACAGAATGCTCAGAGAGAAGCATTTCTTCAGTAAAGGACACAATGAAAGCTCACTTGGAGTTTATAAAATTACAAATAAAGGAGAAAACAAGATTCTCTGGTCTGATGAAACCAAGATTACTGTCATGTCATGATTTTCTGGTCTGATGAAACCAAGATTACTGTCATGTTTGGAGGAAAGCAAGCACTATCCATCCCATGTACGATTCCATTCCAGCAATAAAGTGTGGTGGTCTGAATACTTTCCAAATACACTGTTTCTAAATATTGTATGATTGTGGTATATGATATTTTTAAATTGGTGTTTTAAAGTGCATCAAATGTTTAATCAATGAAGAACACTACATAAGGATGAAATGAATGCAATCAAATTCAGTTTGGTTCTTCAGCCCAATCTAATATCTAGAAAAACAGTGCATTTTTATCATTCATTGTCAGCCTATTATATGTTGCTTAAAGCAGTAAAAATAACAACTGATTTAATATTACATATACTGTAACCCTCTTTAGGCAGTTTTTACTATCTGATTATATTATCCATTGTAAACCAAATAAGAAGGCAAACATAACGCTGGGCTACTTGTCCAGAACAGTGAAGTAGCAGTGAGATTATAAATAACAAAGTCTTACTTAAGAATTCACATCACTGCCTTTTAGAGGTGATTAAACAGTGGCCCTCAGATAAACAGATCAGTTGTTTTGTCTTGGTAGAGTAATATATATTGCTCTACTTTCCCCTATTGTATTATTAATATGTAGCCTTAGAATGCCTAATCTCACAGACTTACCACTGTTTATACGGTATTATTGTATATAACTTATCCCCACCTTCCCTTCTATATCTATAACCTTAGGCAATTAGAAATAGTAAAAGACAAGCAGAAGTTAAGTTACAGTTTAAACAATGTATTAGTATTATTGATAAGATTCATAAATAATAACAAAATGCAAAGTACATTTGAATATTGGCAACCATACAACCTGATTAAATGAAGATATGTAGTTCAGGTGGCACACAGTCTTCTGGTTACTTAAATGTCTCTAGTTAAGGCATCATTGATGCTCAGCTTTCAGCCACATGTCTGTTCAAAATGGCTGCTGAGCTGTGCTGTTCATTGTGTTCTCTTCAGGTTAGCAAGAGAGATGCTTCTTCATCATATGTTGGTTGGTAAGAGAGAGATACTGAGGTTAAACACATACATTTATAGATGTTCTGTCCAACCTCGAGAGCCAATAGCACATCATGGTACTTAAAGACTTCTGAACTAAGCCAATTCCAAACAGCCATACTTCAGACCAATGGGGGAAATAGAACATCTTAACACCTGCCCCCAAACCATATGTTAAAGTACACCTTAGCCCATTTGCGGGGGTAGAAATGACTTTAGCAAAGAAACACTTGCCAAACTGATTTAAAACACACATCCCCCAAATCCTGTCGTAAAATTCAAATAGACCCATTCCTAAGGGGGAGGGGTAAACACTAAATTACATTGCTTTGTCTAAATTACAAATAAAGATATACAGTACAAAATATTCATCAAGTTATATGTAAAATCTCACATCACAACACCAGTATAAGGGTAGATGAACGCATCCATCTTAGTCCAGTTGAGGCTTATGGGGACCAGACTATGTTGAGGCATCACCATCAGCAATAGGCAGGGACTCACCCATGTGTATCACTGCAGCAAAGTGAAGCAAAAGAGAACAAAATGGATTGCATTGTATGGAATAACAAAAGATGCACATATTTAAATTTTTATGTATGAAGCAAACTTTGAACATCTACATTAAACTTATCAATTATGTTGATTCAATAATAAGTTTAATAAGTTAATGAGCATTTAATAAGCAACTACACAACATATAGACACTAATCTTTCCCTTCCACAACAAATCCAACAAATACCATATTTATAGAATTATTTCTTCATAATTTAACACTGATAAATTAATAAAGTTTGCTATAGAAACACATTTCGAGAATATAGTGTGACGTGTAGGGGGCGCCACTAAGCCCCCAAACACCCCAACATGGATGAGGTTGAACGGCTTTCCTGCAGGCACTGTAGCTCAGGAAGACTGCCACTTATGGTATCGGGGAGTCAATAGTCCATGTAATTGGTCTTTTCCAGTCCTTCCATTAAACTGTCCTTCTGGCCAGGTAAGGAACCTTGAACCATCCCGGCCAGAACACCAGCCCATGCCTGGTGTCCATAATAATAGATATAAATATCCTAGTGACGAGATATCTTTCTGTTTTCACTTGTTGTAAACACAATCTTAAAATATCTCTCTTTATTTCTAAGGATTTTAAGTTGTTTTTATCTGTAGCTTACCCTCAGTCCTTTGCTGCTAAATGCTGGATAATACTTAACAATAGTTATAGATTTGTAAAGCTTTCCACTATGGGAAGTGTGTATATCTTTTATAATTCCACTTTCTGAAGAAATCTGAGGTTAGACAAGATTCTAATTTAAAGAGTCTGAGCATATGTTACTTAAAAATGAAGCCACATGTCAGCAGTTCTTAACCTGGATAGATTGTAATCCACATCTGATGACCTCCCGTGTTTAAAAAGAAATGAATAAAAATTGTTTAAATGCTCCACTCAGCAAAAATGACAGTATATTTCCTTTTTAAAACTGCAGGCATTTAGCTGTTTTACTTTTATAAGGTGGGAATATGCAATACAGAGAATTTTTCAGTGCATTACCCAAGATTTAAATTGGCCTTTGATGCAATCAGAGCAACTGACTTTTCAGCTTCAAAGAAAAAGGCATCAGTGATAATATCACATGTTCTCTTTTTTTTGCGTACGATTTCTGCAGTGATTTTGGAGATGAGTGAAATGAGTGTACCTTCCAGGGCTGGTTTTAGCCTTATGTCTGATACTGCTGGGAAAAGCTATGAACCACCATGATTCTTGTGACCAGTTTCTTTCTCTCTGTCTCTATCCCTCCCCCGGAGGCCTTATGCAGGACTTATTCCTTACATCTGTCCTGTGCCAGCTGGCCACTCCTGTCAATTGGCTTCCAGTCAAGATGCCAGAAATTTGAAGAGACCTGTACAATTTGGTGAAAATGTACATTAAATAATTTTTACTTTTTCTGTTGTAGTTTGGACATGGTGATAGGCTATTTTTCAACAAATACCCCATACACCCTTGCAACAATAAACCAGATAATGAATATGGATAATAGAAGATAGAAATAAGCAAAGTATATATAGAGATATATTGGGAGGAACCAAAGATTCCCTTTATTGGTCAATAGAAAAGGAGTTGGGTTTAGTTATCAACTATGCCACAAGGTATCACATACATACAGTCTTGTTGATCAGTCTGCCAAGTGGCACTGTGCTGATTTGATTTAGATGCTGTAACGAAAAACAAACACAGCATAAAGGTTTGGGGTTTCCGGCCCCATATACTGTACAGTTTGCAAAAAACAGTCAAAATGAATTTCATAAATATCATCAGACAACCAAGATGGCGTGGTGGGGAATATTTATAGTGAGGGACCAGAATTGACAGAGGAATGCTGGGAAGGAACCGAAATGGAAGCTGGGAGTCATGATGTCATCAGAAGTCGACAGAGGGGAGGGAAAGAATGCGGAAGTGGCAATGCGTGGTCAGGGACTCAGAGCAGATTCATGGCGGCGGTGCTTCCTTCTTTCTGAGAGAGAGAGGTTAGTGCCCCGCCATTCCCTTTTTTCACGAGATTTCACGCTACGTTTTGGGTCCTTCCGTGGCTCCCTATGCGTGCGTGCGTGACATGACCCCTCCCCTCAGCCCAGACCCATCGGGGCGGGCGCACCGGACCGAGAGGTCGTGAACCCGGGAGAGAGCATCAGCATTGGCCTGAAGGTTACCCCGACGATAAGTGATGGTAAACTTGTAGGGCTGAAGGTCCAAAAACCACCTGGTGACCCGGGGATTCTACTACTTATGAAGCGCCATCCACTGGAGCGCGGCATGGTCCGTCACCATGGTGAACTCCTGACCCAACAGGTAGTACCTCAGATGAGTCACCGCCCACTTAATGGCCAGGGCTTCCCTCTCCACTGCTGCATACCTGGTCTCCCAGTCCAACAGTTTCCGGCTCATGTAGATAATGGGGTGTTCGACACCATCGACACTTTGGCTCAACACGGCACCCAGGCCTGTGTCTGAAGCATCGGTCTGGAGGAGAAAGGGTAAAGAAAAGTCAGGAGTTTTCAGTATTGGTGCCGTTGTCAGGGCCGTCTTTAGGTCACTGAATGCCTGTTCTGTTTTACTGTCCCATACCACGTATAAAGGAGCCCCTTTCTTTGTTAAATCAGTCAAGGGTGCTGCTCTCTCAGAGAAGCAAGGTACGAACCGGCGGTAGTACCCGGCTAACCCTAAGAAGGCTTGCACCTGTCTCTTGGTACTCGGATGGGGCCATTCAAGGATGTCTTTGACTTTGGAGCATTGTGGTTTCACCTGCCCTCGTCCCACTAGGTAGCCTAAATATTTGGCCTCCAACAAACCAAAGAAACACTTGCGGGGATTAATATGGAGGCCGGCTTTCGCTAGCGTTGCGAGAACAGCGTACACCTGCAAAATATGTTCCTCCCAGGTGCCGGAATAGATGATCACGTCATCCAGGTAGGCGGCACAATAGGACTGGTGGGGCCGGAGCACTCTGTCTACCAGACGTTGGAAGGTCGCTGGTGCCCCGTGCAGCCCAAATGGGAGGACCTTATATTGCCAATGTCCACTAGGGATACTAAAGGCCGTTTTCTCTTTTGCGGATGCCGTTAAAGGCATTTGCCAGTACCCTTTGGTCATGTCAAGAGTAGTCAGGTAGCGAGCCATACCCAAACGTTCAATAAGGTCATCCACCCTGGGCATAGGGTAGGCGTCGAACTTGGAGACCTGGTTAAGACATCTGAAGTCATTGCAGAATCTCCAAGAGCCATCTGGCTTGGAAACGAGGACGTTAGGACTGGACCAGGGGCTATGACTTTCCTCTATAATGTCCAAGTCCAGCATCCATTGGATTTCCAATTCTACCTCCGCACGTTTTGCTTCCGGAAGGCGATAGGGCCGTTCCCTGACCACCACCCCGGGCTCTTTGATGATGTTGTGCTCAATCAGCGAGGTACGGCTGGGCATCTCGCTAACCCACTTTGGGGACGGCAAGGATTGCCTGTTCCAGCTCCTGCCGTTGGTATGACATCAAATCCTGACCGAGATTAAGAATCGTTTTGTCTGAGTAGAGGGAGAGGGATGTACCGGAGGTCAGGTGGTCGTCCCGGTCTCTCCATGGCTTTAACAAGTTCACATGATACACCCTCTCGCGTGGTCAGCGATTTGGTTGTCAGACCAAATAGTCGACCAGCCCTTTTCTCTCCTTAATCTCATAAGGGCCCAGCCAATGGGCCAACAATTTGGAGTGGGAGGAGGGTATGAGCACCATCACCCAATCCCCAGGCTGGAATTCCCTGAGAACTGAGTTCCAATTATAACACTGCGCCTGCAGTGTTTGAGCATGTATCATGTGGTCTTTTAAAAGTGGTCGGATTTTATTCAGTCTATCGCACAGTTGCGCGATATACTCCAAAATATTACTGGAAGGAAGAACCTCCACTTCCCATCCTTCTTTCAGTATGTCCAAAAGTCCCCGGGGTTGGCGTCCATATAGAAGCTCAAAAGGGGAAAAGCCTGTGGAGGCTTGGGGTACCTCTCGGTAAGCAAAAAGCACGAGAGGCAAAAGCTGGTCCCAGTTCCTACCGTCCACGCTGACTACCTTGCGTAGCATCTGTTTAAGCGTCTGATTAAAGCATTCCACCAACCCGTCTGTTTGCGGGTGATAGACAGACGTCTTAAGATGCGTAATACGGAGTAACCTAGCCACCTCCCTGAACGTATCCGAAGTAAAGGGAGTGCCTTGGTCCGTGAGGACTTCTTTGGGCATTCCCACTCTGGAAAAAAGGCTTACTAGTTCCCATGCGATATTTTTTGTATTGGCGGAACGCAAGGGAACCGCCTCTGGGTACCGAGTCGCGTAATCAACCATGACTAATATATACTTATGGCCACGGCTCGAAGGCTCGAGAGGTCCCACTAGGTTGGCTCCGATTCTTTCGAAGGGAATATTGACGAGGGGAATTTGCACGAGAAAAGCACGAGCCCTCCTAGGTATCTGACGTATCTGACACTCCGGACAGGACTGACAGAAACATTGGACCTCCTCGTTTATTCCAGGCCAATAGAAATGGAGTTTTATCCTCTCCAGAGTTTTTTCGGCCCCGAAATGGGCACCTAGGCGGTGGGCATGCGCTAGTTCACAAACCTCCCGCCGGTAGGTCTGCGGTACTAGCAACAACCTCCGCACCACACCTTCGTGAGTCGCGACTCAATACAACAGGTCATTATCCAAAACAAAGTAGGGCTCTGGTGGTAAGGGATTGTCTGACAAATTGCCATCAACAGAAACAATGGCATTCCTAGCAAACTTAAGGGAATCATCATTCCACTGTTCACGTTTAAAGGTGGCCTGCGTGGAGCGAAACTGGTGATCCATGCGGCCTAAAGGGTCGTCTGTTGCCAGGAAGTTATCGTTTACTTGGTTTGGGCCCTCACCAGGTGTTTCCGGGTCAGGGTCCGACGCCTGGGAGTCTTCCCCCCGGCAACCTACATCATCAATGTTTGCCGCAGTGCACGGCATGGGAGCCGCGGGGAGGGTGCCCGGCCCGCCCCTTGCAAGACCCAAGTTGGCTACAGGAGTGGTTTTTATTCCACCACTTTTAGTTTTCAACAAGTCATGTCCCAAAATCACAGGGAAGGGAGGTTCAGGTAACACAGCGACCAATAGTTGGTTCATTTCCCCCTTCCAAGTAATATAGCATTTCGCGGACCGATATGCCCTGGTCTCTCCATGCACACAAGTAACTCTCATATGTCCTCACAGGTGGCGCGGTGGTAGTGCTGCTGCTTGCAGTAAGGAAACTGTGGAAGATTGTGGGTTCGCTTCCCAGTTCCTCCCTGTGTGGATAGCGCTTTGAGTACTGAGAAAAGCGCTATATAAATATAATGAATGAATGAATGAAAATGAATGAATGTTGGTTTAACCACTGTCGCTGTAGAATATAATGGCGAGCTACAATGGTAATGTTGCTCCCGGTATCAAACAAAGCCATCACGGAATGCCCATTTACCAGTACCACTCCTACATTAGGAACTGCCAAGGGATTAGATAGAGCACAATACCTTTCCACCGCTGTCCAGCTACAGTCCATTGGCTCCATATTCAAGGGACAGGCAGGTAGGATGTGACCGACCTCGCCACACTTGAAACAGCGCGGTGGGGCCGGCTTCTCTCTGAGCTTCACCGGAGCTTCCGCTGCGCGACGGGTGGGCTCGGGGATTGACAGCGTGTCCCTGTCGGGTCCCATGAACCGGCCTCTCCGGGCCCCCGGCTCAGTGTACCGCAAGCTGACGCTCCAAGACCTCGAGGAGGCCTTTCATGTCCTTATAGGGGTGCCGCCGGACCTGCTCGGCGAGATAATCCGGCATGGCATTGACTAAGCCTTTGCACGCCACTTGTTCCACTACACGGAGTGCCTGGGGGCCTTCTGGCCGTAGCCAGCGGCCCATCTTGCCCCAGAAATCAAACGCCTGCGCTTGGGCTGGGCGATCCGGATCAAAGTGCCAATGCCTCCACTCACTCGCCTGCTGTTCCGACGTAATGCCGTAGCGGCTAAGGATCTCTGCCTTAAGGAGGTCATAACTCGTGGCCTCCTCCTCGGGGAGGTCATGATATGCCCGCTGCGCGATTCCCTTCAGGTACAGCGCCAGTATGGACCCTCACTCCACCCGCGGCCACTGGTTCCGAGAGACTGTGCTCTCGAAGATTCCTAAATAGGATTCTATGTCGTCCGCCTCCGAGAGGGGAACGATCAGAGGAGGCAGAGGCTGGGCGGGCTCCGGTCTTACCGCTTCAGCTGTATCCAGGCGAGCCTTCGTCTCCTTTAATTCCCGCTTGGTCGTGGCATGCTCCAGCTGCAGGGTCTGGAGCTGAGTTGCCAAGGTTGTCAGAATGGTATTCAGGTCCTGTCCTTCTGTCATTTTCGGATACTTTGTATCCTGCTGACTACGCCACTGTAAAGAAACACAAACACAGCATAAAGGTTTGGGGTTTCCGGCCCTGTATACTGTACAGTTTGCAAAAAACAGTCAAAATGAATTTCAAAAATATCATTAGACAACCAAGATGGCGTGGTGGGGAATATTTATAGTGAGGAACCGGAATTGACAGAGGAATGCTGGGAAGGAACCGAAATGGAAGCTGGGAGTCGTCATGTCAGAAGTCGACAGAGGAAAGGGAAAGAATGCGGAAGTGGCAATGCGTGGTCAGGGACACAGAGCACATTAATGGAGGCGGTGCTTCCTTCTTTCTGCAGGAACAAAGAAAGAGAGGTTAGTGCCCCGCCATTCCCTTTTGGCACGAGGTTTCACGCTACGTTTTGGGTCCTTTCACGGCTCCCTATGAGCATGTGCGTGATGTGGAAGATGAATGTTCTCTTCGTTCCCTTGTACTAATCCTTGTCTAAGGAGTTAAGCAGAAGTAAGCTTTAAAAACATGCTTTGCTGAGCAAACAGAAAAAATATTTGTCAGAAGGACTCAAGGTCTAAGCTTCTACACTGAGACTGCCTTATCACGTTTTCCCTTTGTTTACATCTGAACGCCATAACAAGGAGCCAAGGAATCAAGTTGCACAAGGAGCATTGAAGGGGCTCAAGGATTGTGTATAATAAAGTGTTGACTGTTGCATTTTCATAATGAATATTAAATCACACATTCTATGGGTATAAAAACTTGCCCCACCCAATAAACAGGGTTCAGAAGAGCCCTGACGCTGTCATGTAATATTGATTGCCTGCTTTTCTGAAACCTGTTCACTGTGACGATGTGAAAATAAAGCTGCTATATGACCACACCTGCTGTCTTGTCTAAGTGATCGTCCACAGTGACAATGCATATTTCTGACATTTATTCTACAATTGTGTGGCCAATTTTTTTTCAACAAGCCGAAAAAAGCATGTCAGGTCATTGAACCATTGAAACAAAGATGATCTTATTTTTCGTCATTAACAGCTTTGTTAATAAAGGGTTTCCCCCAGGAACAGACTGTTGATCAGAAACATCATACTAAACTGCTGAGATGTCAGCGAGTAAGCATCAGGAAATTTATGTTTGGAGAAGTGGTGCATGCAAAACTACATTTTGCACCATGACAATGCACCTGCACTCGCTACTTTGCTCAAAGAGTTTTTGACAATGAGGTGTTGCTTCACATGTTCTGTATTTACCAGATCTTGCTCCATGTGACTTGTTATATTTCAGAAATTAAAATTAAGACTGAAGGGAAGATGATTTTCTAAGTGTTAGAAATCCAGAAAAAATTGAGGATGTGGACTCAGTAACCAATTATGTGTATAGGAAATGTTTCCAGGAATGGAAGAAGTGTTGGAATGAGTCTATTGCATCTCAAAGGGAGAATTTTGATGGTGACTAAAAGGAAAGTTGTAAAATTAAGTTTTTTTAAACAATTCTAGGAATTTTTGAGCCCCCCCTCAGATATGTAATAGGTATATAGATGATATATAGAGAGAAAAAGGCACATAACTTATGAATTCTATCTCTTGACTTAGATTACTCTTTTTATCACCTGTGGAAAAAGGCACACAACTTATGAATTCCGATCTTTCAATTCATATGGTCAAGATGGATAGTTCTTTAGCTAGTTATAAAGGTTCTAGTGCCTGCAATCTGAAGGTGGCATTGATTTGCTTACAGGTAGTCTGCCCTCGTTTACCTCCACATCCAGTTCAAGTGTGTGTGAGGTGCTGTTCTGAACTACCTACCGGATTTAGGAAGAGAAACCTATAAGAGCTAAAGACTTATCCCTGACAAAGGTTATTACTTTTCAGTTACAGCGATACGAACACCATAATATATTAGCTGGCTATGTCCCAACTACTAAGTTACAATTAATTATTCTCAGAATCAAAGTAGGTGTACTAATGGTTTGGTGTAGGTGATGCTTTGTTCCTTTCCATGTCCATTTGTGAATTTTAAAAAAGGACATTAACGTCAAACTTTTAATAAAGAGATGTGGAGACATTCCCCAAAAATTCTGCCCATACATCCACTAATTTGTAGAACACAAAAAATGCTAACTGCTAACCTGAAATGTTTAAAAATGACATTGGAGAATTCAAAGAAGGAGTGCCCCCTTTTTTACAAGACATTTGTGGATGATTGTCCTAGAAATGGCTTAGCAAGGTGCCCCAAGAATTTCTTTTGTTTGTATGTGGGCAACATAAAGAATATAATAACAAATCTTTGACTGAACTAGAATAACAAGCCAACAAATTTTATTCCATGTAGTTTGAGTCTCTTTATAGAGATGATGTTGAAGTCTATCTATTCATAAATATTCTTAAGTTTCTCATTTTTGGGACATACAGAAGTTACTATAAAGTAATTTTTAACACCGGCTGAAACACAAAAACCCCGCCCTGGTTGGGACATTAGGCAAGAGCAGGAAACAGACATCCACATACTTATACAGTGCCACTTTAGAGATGCCAATCAACCATAAGAAGCACACAAAATGTAAATGTGAGAGAATGTACAAACACCATACAGGCATTCAGCAATTAGTCCAAAATATACTGTCACGCTTGGGTCATATATTTACATAGAAACACAGGAGATTGTAGAGACAGAAACTTTATTCAAACACTGCAAATGAACATTTGTCTCTCTTTCAAAAGTTTAAACGTGCTCCTTGACAAGACAGAGATGACAGTTCCATCTCTCAATTTAAAGAATGTAAACATATCTTCCTCTTCATAGGGGTGCGCGTCAGGAGTGGGACCCCCAACAGGAGCAGAGGATGAGAGAGAGAGAGAGAGAGAGAGAAAGAAAGAAAGAAAGAAAGAAAGAAAGAAAGAAAGAAAGAAAGAAAGAAAGAAAGAAAGAAAGAAAGAAAGAAAGAAAGAAAGAAAGAAAGAAAAGAGCAATCAACCAACCAACAAGGGCAGGTGCGGTTAAGGCTTTTAAGTGTGTGAAGTGCTGCGCAAAAAGCTTATCAGACAACAAGTAAGCCCAGCAAGTAAGGGAGCAATGTGCAGGTAGTCTATCAGTGTTTTTAAGAAGGGTTTTTTTGAGGAGCGTCCGTGTCTTCTAGGGGTGCGTTCAGCCCCCCTGCTCACAATACGTTTTTCAGAGCCATGTGATTTTTTTAAGGCTTTAACTGATCTTGACATTCTTATATTTTGCAAAGTATGTGATCACTTGTAAAGACTGATTTAAGAATAAAGCCCCTAATACACCAGTCCATGTCTATGAGTACTTTAGAAAAGCAGATAAAAGAGTGTTCACTGAGGAAGAGTTCTCCTTTGAATTAACCCGGGATTGAGAGCTTTAGATTGGGAAGATAGACTTAAAAACAGCCTAATGTCTTGAGGAGAGGATAAGGAGATGTTAAATAGACGCTTTCTGATTCTTCAAGGGTGTTAGCAAGGTTAATTGTGCCCATTATTTTTCCCAGTAGATAGATAGTCCGGCACAGCATAATGGGTTTCAGCAGAGCACAGCTGATTTCTGAACAATGGTGTGTTGTGTGTTTTTGTGCTTTATTTCAAAGGCTCAAGATCAAGACTATATTGTCAAGACATGCTATTCAGGCTGATCAACAGCACATATTTTAGAGACTCGGCTCATTCGTTTGGACTGCATCCTTAATGCAGGGATATAAATAAAGCGTGAGTCTCATTTTTCAAAATAGAGAGGGAAGAAAGCCTTCATCACTGTCAATTAACAAATTTATATGATTTTTTTTCCACACTACAGAATTTTTACATATTCATTTTCATAATGGTTGTGGTAATTCTTTCAAGAAGTTAAACATTTAAAATGACATCTACAAAATTTATATATGTACAGTACACTTTACACTTTGCTCTGATACAAAGCATGTAGATGACTTCTAAAAGCAATTTTCTTTCTTTGTTATAGAAAATCTGCAGTGTGCCTTCAGTTTTAAGTACAATCATAAAGTATCCATTAAGGATAATCTTGCATAAGAAGACGAAGTACCAATTCAGAATCAGCATCAGAAAACTTTATTAATCCCGAAGGAAATTACTTATGTTAGCTTAACAACAGACAAGGGCCATGTTACACTAAAAGCAAGTATAAAAGTAATCATGTAAATATAATAAAGTATAATAAATGTAAGTATCAAACTAAAGTACAGAGTGTTGCACCTTAAGTTAATATTGCACATTTTGAGAACAAATAAGGTTATTCTCATGTGAAGAGCAGACAATTTATTGCACAAGAACAGATAGTATGTTGCACATTTCAAGTACTTGAAAAAATGTACCTGGATATTCAATAAAAAAAAGGGTAATTAATAGCTTAAAGTGTGGGTGAGTGACCGGAAAAAGAGTTATAGAGTCTGATGGCTGTGGGGAGGAAGGATTTCCTGTGACGTTCAGTAGAGCACTTGATGCTAGTCAGTCTACTGCTGAAAATGCACCTCTGTCCAACTACAACAGTATGAACACAACTATGAAGTGGGTGATTAGCATTTTCAATAATAGACTGAAGCCTAGACAACATTCTCTGATTTGCCACAGTTTTCAAGCTGTCCAGTTTCTCTCTTACTATAGAGGCAGCCTTCTGAATTAGTTTGTTTAGTCTCCTGATGTCTGCCACTTTCATGCTGCTCCCCCAGCATGCCACAGTGAAGAAAATGGCACTGGCCACCACACTGTTACAGAACATCCGCAGCATAGAGTTGCTGACACTAAAAGATCTGAGCTTGTGTAGGAAATACAGCCTACTTTGACCCTTCTTGTATATGGTCAGCGAGTTCTTGGACCAGTCTAGCTTATTGCTCATATGCACCTCTAGATACTTGTACTCCTCAATTCTTAAATATAAAAAAAATACTTTATAGAATACAACCATAAATCACCTTCTTCATTACAACCACCTACAGAAAGAAACTCTTTCCAATCAATTGAACACAAGTAATGTGTTAGATGGTTTGCTTTTGGTGACACTGTGATTAATTGGTAGAGTACACAGAGTGCTGCCACCTTAGCAGTCTTTAGACCTCAGGTTTAATTCTTGCTGGATGGACATTCAATATTAGGTTTGCATGTTGTTCCTTTATTTTTGTGTTTTTCTGGGCCAACCTGTTACAGATCAAAAGGATATAACCAGGTCCATTAGCTACTTTAGATATCCCTAATTTGCTACTATCAGACCACTGCAACAGCTGCATTCCACCTCTTCATTTTCTGGTCACACACCTGAATTCTCTTTGTAAACAAAGCTTGCTAAAAGGGTGAAGTGCTTGAAGGAATGAAAATGAAAAACTAAATGATAGATCCGAGTGGTGATTCCTGGCAAGATTCCAGGCAAGCCATAAACTACAGGAGTACCCCTTTCCCCCTACACATTGCAAGGAACAATCAGCTTGATGACAACCTGAATGTGTTTTACTGCAGGTTTGATAAGTCCAATGTCACACCCCTCATTAGCTCCAACGCTCCCAGTATACAAACAATTAAGACCTTCTCTCCCACACATTCTGCAATTCAACCTGCATCCTGCACTAAAGACACAATTAACATGCACAGTAGTGAGGGAGGAGCCTGGTAATGTGGGAATAGGCAACAATTGTATATAGTTAAAGTACATTCAATAAACAGTCAGTCATTTTTGCCTGCATTAAGAAAATGTTGTCTGGCTCGTTTTCTTTCCTGGTAGGGCACTACAGTGGTGACCCCAACGCTCTTGGACGATTCCAGAGTTATGTTAATCATGTCTGCCAACACAGTGGTGTTAAAGTTACCGGAGTTTTGGGAACAGCAAGCCACAGCATGGTTCGCCCAAGCAGAGGCACAGTTTGCGTTGTGGGACATTACGACAGATGACATGAGGTACTACTACATCGTTGCAGCTCTCAGTGGCTCTACAGCGTTCAGGGTGGTGAGTCTGCTTGAAAATCCCCCAGACACAGACAAGTATGTAACCTTAAAGACATACCTTTTAGAGACATACGGCCTCACAGAGTTGGAGTGGGCAAGGCGGCTACTAAATTGCCTGGCCTCAGAGACATGAAACCCTCTGTGTTGATGGACCACATGTTAGCTTTTTTAAGGTAGCCATAAGCCCTGTTTTATATTTAGAGAGAGTTGTGTCTCCAACAGATGATGGAACAAGTACGCACTGCCCTGGTCAATGTGACCATCATCACAACTTATAAAAACTGCTAATTCCAAGTATAATAATCACCTGTGGGAAGCCCATTGGCATACAGTAGAAATTTTGGCTCATGTGTCTTTTGCAGTTGACCTGCACTTGCTCAGAGTAATGGAGGGTATTGTCCCAGGCATGTTTAAGGTGGCACATATAACATACAGCAGATTGCCCATGTGTAAGCACCAGGATATACACCAAATATTCCTCTCTTTAGTCAGGTACAGCCTCGATTAACTAATATCGGGGAGTTGGGTACAAAGTATCTGATTGGGCATAGGGCTGTTTTGAAGATTTTTGGCGGATAAACAGTTATTTTCCTAACTACCTATCAGTCCATTGGCACTTTATAGGCAAGTACAGACATACCCTGGTGTAAGTCTGTCCAGCCCAAGATGCAGATCGTCCTGCCAGGTTAGTATACTTTTGCAGAAGTGGCTTTCAATAAGGAATTGTATCAAAATGTGCTCTAAAGGAAAATGTCAGAATATCCTTGCTTTTCATGCATACAGTGCCTATAAAAAGTATTCACCCCCTTTTATTGCTGTACAACATTGAATCATAATAGATTTACTTCAGCTTTTTTGGCACTGATAGACATGAAGACTCTTTAATCTCAAAGTGAAAACACATCTCTGCAACGTGGTCTACATTAATTACAAATATAAAACACAAAATAACTGAAACAGACCTAGAAATGTCATGTTTTCTTTACATCTGGGTTGGTCTTCTTCTAAGTATTCCAATTTTCCTCTCATATCACCATAATGTATGTGTTAAGGCAGTTTGGCCTAGTAGACAGGCAATGTCGTGTATCGCAGTTAAGACCGGACTTTCAGACATGAGGTTGTGTTGAAATCCCACTACTGACACTATGTAAGAATGAGTAAGTCACTTCCCCTGCCTATGCTTCAGTTGGGAAAAAAAACAAAAAAGGAATGTAACAAATCATATCTCAAAAGTCGTAAGTCACCAAGGTGTGATGTAAATACAGTAACAAATGAAAACATTTAAATGGCCTAGTATGAGTGAGAGTGGGTGTGCATGTCACTGTGTTCTCTCATGGACTAGCAGCTCAAAGTTGGTTCCTGCGAGTTCTGCCATGAGAGCCTATGATCCTCATGACTCTGCCGTAGATAGAATTATTAAAAATAGATAAATGGATATTTAAATAAATTAAGCTACTTTAATGTGACAATATCAACAAATACTAGAATACAATACTAAATATTCATGCTAGCAGTAACCTTAAATCTATTTTTATTTGATTATAAAGAATAACAATAAATTGATGAAAAATATAGCATTTTGCACCAAAATACATTCAAAGATATATTTAAAAGTCTTTTAACTTTCCCGCTTAAATAATTTTAAAATTACTTTTCTTCAGCAGGCATTATGACCTCCCAGAGAAGTATAAATGGTTTTGGATCAACAATAAATTAGCTTGTACATGTTTTGCAGAAATGATTTTAACACAAAATATTTTAAAAGGTACCGTAAATTCTATTTTCAAATTTTTTAGTCCCTCATAAGCCCCCAGTAGTCATTCTGTGCTCCTTTCGGAAGGCAATTAAGATGTCCTTGGCAGACCTTGACTCATTCATCCAATGAACAATAAACTGCAGTTGTATTGAAAGTTAGTAAAATGCTGCAAATTCATGGAGTTCCAGACAGGATTTTTATTTTTAATGAGATACTTGAATGCTAAGGATGATATCTGCACTTCTGGCATTCTTCATGTCATAATTCTTATTTTGTTCACCAATAAAGTTGAGGTAGCTGTAGCCGTAATTGGAAATGTGATAACAATACTGGAACATTCACTAATTAGCTTGAAGGGAGAGAAAAATGTAACTTTGTCCTTTACAGACAGGATATAAACACGCCAGAGGATATGATGGCAGAGCATTCAGCCATGTAATAATAGATACTCCACTGTCAGTTTTAGCAGACAGCCAGGGATGTCTGAGACTCTTCTGGAAGGAGTGACCTTATTAATAGCATCCCAGACACAGTGTGTGTGTATATACTGTATGTGGCTTTTTAACATAACATCTTGCACCCTGGTGACAACTTATTTTAGATGATATATTATTAATGTCTGCATTGACTACCATGGAGGAGAGATAATTTTTAGGTAACTTCAAGTTGTTGTGAATCACATTGTAAAAAGAAGAATTTTACCACCAAGGTCTACAGAGAGTTCTTTGGATATCATGGATTGTTTTTTGTGCTGTTATGCAGTGTGAATTATGGGATCTGCTCTACCCGGATGTGTGCCTTTCTAAACAATGCCCAATCAGTTCAATTTGCCTCAGATGGACTCCAGTCAATTTCTAGACCCATCTCAGGGACAAATAAAGGAAACAAGATGTACCTGACCACAACTTGGAGAGCCACAGCAAAAGGTCTGAATACTAATATGAATGAGGGATTTCAGTCTTTGATGTTTAGTAAATTTGCAAACCTTTCTGAAGACATGTTTTCACTTTGTCATTGTATGGATATTTAGGTACAGACTGATGGGTAGAAATGTCAAATTTTTCCATTTAAAATTAAATCTACAATACAATAAAGAGTGTAAAAAGTGAAGGAGTCAGAATACTTTCTGAATCAACTGTGTATCACTATATTTGTCTTAAAATATTTTGGAAACAAAAATACTACTGTTAAAATGCTAAGTCACATTATATTCACTTATCTTATATCTGCCATGAGCTGCTAGTTTTCCTTGGCTTCATTTACCAGAAATTCTGAAATCCAATAAAACAAGAATAAAGTATATGCTTTCATGAATGTGAATATATAAATAAGTCAATAATCTATTTAAACTTACAAGTAAAATTTTATATAGGTAATACTAAATCAATGAGTAAAATAGCTATAATCTTACATTTATGAAACTCTATAGAAAGTTTCATACAATCAACCTTAGGGGTACATTTACAGCTTTTCCAGGGGCAGCAAAAATACTGTCCTGCTAAGGTCCAGGGGCCTCATGTATAAACGGTGCGTACACACAGAAATGTTGCATAAGAACGTTTCCACGTTCAAATCGTGATGTATAAAACCTACACTTGGCGTAAAGCCACGCACTTTTCCATGGTACCTCATACCCTGTCGTACGCAAGTTCTCTGCTTGGTTTTACAGACTGCACCCAGCGTCAAAGCAGTGCTACTGTTCCTGTGTGGTTACCCTTTCTTAGATCCACATCCACGACGGCGGCTTTATCAAATACACTGAAATTAACCGCATATCGTTCATAAATTTAAGGCATCTGATTGTAATTAACCTGTAACAATATAATGGTCCACAGAATGGTCAAACTATTCTAAATACCATAACTGCTTTAGCGTTGTTCCTCTCACTGCACCTTCTTCTTCTTCTGTCAGCTGCTCCCGTTTGGGGTTGCCACAGCGGATCATCTTTTTCCATATTACTCGCACTGCACCACTCGGAGTATTTATATCACTGTATCTGAGTGTGAATCACAGATATTCAGCGATTGGAAAGAGAATTATCGGTATACAGAATCAAGCACTCGCTGCCTCAGCCATTCGCTATTTGAACTGCTCTCATCCGATCAATGCTTCACAGCCTTTCCTGTACTGACCTCGCGGTTCACAAACAGTTTCATCCCAAGAACTATACACGCACTCAATCAGTCCATCAAGTGCTCCTTGTAGAACTGTTTGTACTTGCAAGTTACCGTGAGGTAATTGTACTTATGATACAGTTATAATATTGCACAACCTGAGCCACTTTATAAAGCCCGTATTTACATATGATGACGATATCATTTTTAAGATGAAATGCAGCAAAATATGTTGATTATATTATACAGATAAAACTTTAACTTTAACTACATGGTGCCGCAGCGCTAGCGAGCTTGAGCTTCGTTCACAGTTTGTTCCTGCCTCGCGCTGTATTCATGCTGTGGCTGGCGCGACACTGGAAGGATAGATGGATAGAATAATTAAACATTACAAAGATGTTTCGATGTTCCTTAAAAATTTTGAAGAATTGCCGTTCTAAGCTTACAGATGGCTTAACGTCTATTACAGAGCTGATTGTGTGGCGATTGGGTATTTGGAGAAAGAAAAGTAAGGATAGGAATTGGGGGTTGGTACATTTGAAAAAGACAGTACTTCTGTAATAAAGCATTTCATTGAAGGTCGCACAAGGCGCAGCAAGCATCTTGCTGTAAGACATGAACAATCACTGCGCCACCGTGCTCCCATGTTTAATAACATGCTTTAACTCCTATCATCATGAAAATGATATCACGTATACATCTCAGTATTTTAATTATTCAGAGAGCTATAATATTACGAACGTAATGGATTCTGAGTCCTGTCGGAGGAAGAGCACGTAGTGATTCTCACACATAGAGGACATAGAAGATCAAATACACAACAAAGCATTTAATGTGCTACTTTAGTTACGATGGGATTTGAGAAACTAGTAAATTAAAAGATTTTAAGATGAAGTTTATGATGTTCTACTTTAATGACAAAATAAACTACGTGATTAAAGTGGAAATTTCGAGATTAAAGTTGACATTTCGTGCTTTTTTCCCACTGTGTGCCTTTTTTTTCACTGTACCCTAATAACCTTTCATATGACACTCAGCTACGAGTTGCCTTTTCACGCCGACTTTGATATGTGACAACTTTTTTATTTCGGGCACTGTGCGACTTTGTGAACTTGAGCTTTCGAGTTTCTCCGACACGCTATGTCACTCGATCAACTTCCTTTTGTTGCTTATATAACTGTTTAAACCAACAAATAGTACATTTTTCTTTGCCTCCATTTGGTATTCACTGAAATTCTTTTATTTTTCCTTGTACTTTTGACATAGCCTTTTCACAGAATGCTGGGCTTAAGGGCTGTTTATATTGATTTGAATATTCAAAGAGGCGTAATTCTGGGAGTAGTTGGGGTGGGACAGCAGGCGCGTGCATGTGCGTTTATTTCCACGCTGAGCGGGATTTTTGTAGCAGAAGAACGTGGAAGTTGGCGAACGCACAGATTCCTGCATCTGGATTTTTATGTGCGTAAGCACATTTTGACTTTTGTGCTTACGTCATGTTATAGTGCGAATTATGCATGAGGCCCCAGGACTTTAAACTACGAGACTGTCAGTTCAAACCCTCTCGCTGTTATACTGTGTCACCTTCAGCAGATCTCTAAACCTACCAGAGCTCCAATTGTTGAAATATACAGTAGACCTGGTGGTTCATATGAACAACAACAAAGTGGACTGGTCTGACAACACAGTGGCTCTGTATAAGAAGGGCCAGAGCAGACTGTACTTGATAAGGAGACTCAGGTCTTTTGATGTGTACTGCAAGCTGCTGAAAATCTTCTACCAGTCCATAGTAGCCAGTGTGGTGATTCTATGCTGCAGTCTCCTGAGGAAGCAACCTGAACTCAAAAGAAACACCATGGCTGAACAAAATTATCATTAAAGCCAGCGCCATCACAGGATGATCCCTGGACACACTGCTGTTGTGGAAAAGAGGATGGTGGCAAAATTGAACGCCATCATGAAAAATCCCTTCCTTCCCCTCCAGGAGGTGCCCTCTTGGAGCTCTTTCAGCCACAGGCTCATTCCACCACAATATCCTAATAAATGCCTTTGGAGGACTTTTCTGTCCACTGCTATCAGGTAATTCAATGCTTCCACCTGACTTACTCATTAAGTTTATTTTTATTTATTTATTTACTTATCAATTGATTGATTGGCTGTATTTTTTGCCTTGTGAGTCTGTATCCTTGTTTTTTATGTTTCTGCTGCTCTATGCATCTGAATTTCTCCATGCAATTAATAAAGTTTATTTAATCTAATTTACTCTAAATGTGAATTTAGCTAGTGAATGTGCCAGGTAAATAAATAATTATACCCACAAATTAATACTGCATATCAGGATAGGGAACATGTAGCATGTCAAGCAACTTACCTTATATACTCTGGTATAAGTCGGGTCTTGAAACCCAAAAAATCGATCATAAAATCAGACCCTGACTTATACGCCCATTCAAAAATACGACTCTTACATTTTTTTGCCTCCTCCGATCTCACATCAATTTCTCAGACAAATTGAATTTTGTTGCAGCATCGCAGTTTCCAATTTCTTTCGCCACTTTAACAACTTTTAATATAAAACCAGCTTCATATTTTCGAATGCTCCAACGTAGATAAGGGATGCTCTTACGATAAAGGTTTATGAGGGTGTGAGATAAAAAAAAACACCAATCAGTGCAAACGTTGCTTCGGACTAGTTTGGGTATTACTGTGTGGTCACATAGGCACAATGTATAGAAAAAAAAAGGCAGTGTGCTCTGTGGTTACTCCCTGAGGTGGGCGTTAGCATATCATAATCTCTTGGACCAATAGCGTGAGTTTTCCACATTCGACTTATATGACCGACATTATATAATACTTGAAATTATAAGGTAAAATCAAGCCCCAACTTATACACAGGAGAAATTAAATGCAAGTATATTTGGTACTTTCTTTTAATTTTAAAAAAAGCATGTCATATTACACCTTATTCAATAACATATCAAAAGTAAGAAGCAGTTCAATTAATAGTTGTTACGTATTGCTTTTTTTTATCAGAAACAAACTTAATATCTCTACTATTCTTAAAATTAAATAAATTTAAGTTTGACCAATGCAGGCTTCTCCAGCATTGTTTAGGCTAATCCCTGATAATATTTCTTTAGTTACTGGATATGATGCAGCTTTGGTACATCAAGAAAAAGGAAAGCAAACAATCGGGAGTAATTATGACTTCTCTTTGTACACAGGTACTCTTAATCCACAGACCTTTCATGTTGCTGTCTAAGAGATTGTAGCCTTCATTACAATTGTGCTAATAAACTGTATACTGTACTGCATCATTGTCCAAGCTGGATGTTACCAGTGTGTTAATGGCACAGATTTTGCTTGTAATGAAACACAATTTGCTTTGTGAATTTTTTTGCAAACTGAAAACTCTTTGTGTTTCACTGCATATCATATTCTCACAAGTCATTTCATTCATCACTAAACTGTGAGTGGAATTAGTAAAGTGGATCCCAGTTGTTTCTTTAAATGAATTCAAGAACGCAGGAACACAAATGGAAGCTGGTTAAAGATAAATTTTGCACAAACATCAAAACACAGAAAACCAAAAATAATAACAAATTACCAAGTAGTGTGGCAGATAGTAGTACTTTGGGAGCCTTTAAATGTGGAACTGATGGTTTTCAAAAAGAAGGAGGTGAAAAGGCTAAATGATTTGCTCCCGACTTCTTTTTATGTCTCTGTTGCTTCTTTCTTGAGGCTCTGGTTTTGTCCTATCTACAAAATATCCATGTTAGGTTAATGGTAATTCTCAGTTGTCCCTGTATGATTACATGAATAAGGGTCATGTCGTTTTGAGACCAGGGTTGTAGATAGATTTGGAGCCTAATCCAGATAGCAGAGGGTGCAAGGCAGAAACAAACCTTGGACAGTGTGCTTGTCCATCGCAGGGCGAGCACACATACAGCCAGGCCAATTGAGCATTGCCAACCCACCTAATCTGCATGTCTTTGGACAGTATGAGGAAATCGGAGTATCCAGTGGAAACGGGAAGAATGCAGGGAGGAACACCCGGGATGTGAATGCTGGTCTCCTTATTGTGAGGCAGCAGCTGCTATGTATAAGAGGTGTGCTTTTTAAATGACTGATGTTACATCTTGAATTGGTTCCTGTTTTGTACCTGTGGCTGCCAGAAATGGTTCCCGACTCCCATTATTCTCAGCATTTTCACATAATCTTTATATTTTTGATGTTTTTACAGAGAAAAGTCAACCTTTGAGACTTTCACATCTGGTGTATTTAGGTACTTGCTTTAGGTACATGGAAAATGTTATAATAAATTAATAATTTTGTTTTCAAGTCAGGACACTTGATTATACATTATATCTTTAACAACATTCTTTGAAAAATGTTTGAATATTTTTATATTCTGTATTTGAAACTGAAACATTAAGGTAGAATGTTAATGTCTCAAGTCACATACCGATGAGAGCAAGGGGTTGGGAGGATGCACTGATTACAGAGCATTGCCGCATCTACCACATGGCAAACCACCCGGATTGAGATCCGAGTGCAGCCGTAAAATGGGTGACACCTCAGCACCACACTGAACAGTGTGAGGTTTTTTACAGTTGGACGTACACTAAAATATCATTGTATTTCACCAAAAAATGAGCCACTTTTTTATCAACAGTAATTACATTACTTGGCCACTAGATGGCAGCAGAGAACATCTCATTCTTCACATTAACACACCAGCACTGCTGAGTCACAGCCAGAATGATTAAGCAAACAAGGCAGACCATCAGAGCAAAACCTAATACAGTGTCGCAGCGCTGCAAAAAATAAGACAAGGCAACTGTTGTTTTTCCCAATGGCAAGTTAGCAGTTAACTTTATTTATATCTGCAGAATCTTACCAAACAGTAGGTTAATACAGAATATCAAACAAGTAGTTTTCATTTTCTCTTAATACATACAAAACACTATAAAATGGCACACTGTAACACTGCTTTCAAAGCAAGCTTGTTTTTTTTCAACATTCAAAAATTTTAAAACATTTCTACATCTGGTTCACATGTTTAATTTTAGTCACTTTTTTAGAAGGGTCAAAAGTCACTTTCAATGTTTTATTTTTTCAGACAGTACCTGAAAAAATATCTAAAGAATGGTGGCACAGCTGTTGAGGTTGTAACATTGCAACACTGAACATTTCCTTCTGCAAACTGAAGACACTATTAAATATACTTTTTCACAAAATAAATTAATCCTAGCAAACATTTAGTTTCCTTGGATAGTAACCTCTGATTTTCTAGCTTATATTGGCCACCATCTAACACAAGCCAGGTCTGTGTTTAGATTGCTAAGTTTTCATAGATAAATCTTGCTTTTTTTGTTCTTTAAAGCTGTGAAAACACACTGCAGTCAATACAATCTGGAACCAAAATATCTTTAAAAAAATTCACATAGCTATTCAACAAAAATATAAAAATATAACCAAAAAGCAACTTTTAACTCAGTATAAGGACTAACCTTATAAAAGAAACTAACAAAAAAGGCAGAAAGTAAATCAAGGGGTGTTTCAGTTTTAGTGCGTATTTCCTTGGTTGTGATGTCAGTATTGTGTCAACATGCACGGCAAACACCTTAGTGCTTCTAAAAAAGTCTGGATATAATATTTTGGCACATTGTTCAAAATTTAAAAAAAATTCTTCATTTCTAGGCACTTTGCAGGTTAAGTCCATTGGGTAGCAAAGATAAGGATTTAAGAGCTTAACACAAGGGTGTGATTAAGGCACAGTGACATGGAAGGGGCTTCCTGGTACATTCTCATCCCCCCATTTCACAATAAGGATGTAGTCCCCTTTTTCTTTGACTGTGTATGTTACGTTGTACATTCTGTTTCCCACATGTTTCACATAGACTTCTTCACACGGTGTCTTAGGACCATGAACTCCTACCATTAGCATATTAGTCCCTGAAAACACAAACAGAGAAAAGTCCAGAATAACTATATAACTTTCACAATCTTTTGTAAAGTATACATCACTTTAGTTGACCACCCAACAAAGCAAAATAAATTGAGTATGCTATATAATGACTTAAACCAAATCATGGATATTATTTAAAAACGTAAATAAAATTAAGTCTACACAATGCACCAACAGTCTCTTACCTGCTTTACTGCAGTCTACTGTAAAAATATTTTTCTGTCCTACAAAGGCCTTGGAGAGACCAGCACCTCGAGATACAACTTTACTGGCATCCGATGTAAATTTTGGCATTGCTCCATAAGCACCCATGGTGGCTGATTTTGTTACGGTTTCCACCAGCACTGTTGATGTTTCATGTAAACTGTGACCACCGGACAAGCGAACACCTAAATGGAAAAAAGTTGTAGACATGGCCAACATTTTAGTGTGAAAAAATATAATACAGTATGCACTTGGTTAAATGACACTGGTGTAAGCATATACAGTATAACAATATGAATTACTCTTGTGTTGTGCAGTTATCTTCAGAAATATCTGACAATTTCATGTTTTATTAATTTATTAATGACAGTCTTTACATAACTTTACTTACACTAAAGGTCTGAGAGCAATGACTGGTCTAAAAACACATTCATTGATTAAAAAAATATGATGTTTTTATGTTTAAGATGCTAAGATTTGCACTGGGTGTGACGAGGATGGACAGGATTAGAAATGAGTACATTAGAGGGTCAGCTCAAGTTAGACGGTTGGAAGACAAAGTCAGAGAGGCGAGATTGTGTTGGTTTGGACATGTGCAGAGGAGAGATGCTGGGTATATTGGGAGAAGGATGCTAAGGATAGAGCTGCCATGTAAGAGGAAAGCCTAAGAGAAGGTTTATGGATGTGGTGAGAGAGGACATGCAGATGATGGGTGTAACAGAACAAGATGCAGAGGACAGAAAGATATGGAAGAAGATGATCTGCTGTGGCAACCCCTAATGGGAGCAGGCGAAAGAAGAAGAAGAAGAAGAAGATGCTTTTATGTTTACACTATATTTCAATATTTACTTTTGTTATTATTATGTTATATGTGGTGTTGTGCATGTGCGTTGTGGGAGTGTTTTGGGGGGCCCAATCAGGAGAACAAAATGGGGATGCACACACTGACTGTTCATCCTTTTCCAGAATGAGAATGGAAAAGGAGCACTTGGAAGAGTATCAACCTGACTCCTGGTGCCCCCTGGAAGCCCTGCCCCTTTCAGCACCATCACTATATAAACACCGGAATGGCTGCAAGTCAGCATTTATTCTTGGACCTGTGATGGTTGAAAGACAATGTATATTCTTGGACCCAAGTCTGGAGCCATGCTTGCCTGCAGAAGCATTACTCAGAAAAAAGCTTGGAATGATGAAAAACATCTAAAACTCCTTGTTGCCTTTACAGAATCTCTGGAAGATCCCAACACTTCCATTTCTCCTCACAGTATTATATTTGGTTCGAACTGTATAGTACCAGTGGGCACTGTATTTCAAAAAATACTCCACCCACAAATGATTCATTTTTTTAAATGTTACTCACCCTGTTTGGTTTGCAGTGATGAGAGAGAAAAAGTTTTCATGTTCTATGTTTTCATACCGATCAGAGCCAGAAAGTTTATGCTTTAATAATAGTATTGTAATAATGTAATATGTATTACATCTTGCCTGAAGAAGGGGCCTGAGTTGCCTCAGATGCTTGCATATTGTAATCTTTTTTAGTTAGTTAATAAAAGGTGTCATTTTGCTTGAGTACTCATTACATCCATAATGGCTAACATTGGTACAACACCCTAGTGCTAAAAAATAAAAAATACAAATTTTGGGATAAGGTAATAATTCTTAAAATAAGGAAAACTATATTTAATATCATGATTTAAATACTTTTCACTTGGCTTAGATTAAAATTTTTTCAGTGAAAAGTGTGACATGACACACTGGCCAAGATTCCTATCTTCCAAACCACAACCCTGTGTGAAATGGCTTATGGGTTGTGGGCTACTTTTTGTTTTCCTGGAGAAATTGATTTAACAACATTTTAGCAAAAATGCATACTTTTGGCATGTTTTGAGGATACAACTGGAAGACCTGATGTGGGTTATAAAATTCGAGTTATATGAACTTTTTTTCATGGATTCTTTGATATTGTTTGCTGTTGTCAAGTGTTGGTCACCACCCCAGTTGCATAAAAGCATAAACTTTGCTAGCTCTGTTCTGGATGAAAACATGACACTAAAATTTTTTTTTCAGCCATCACTGCAAACCACATAGGGAAAGTGACATTTTAAAAAATCCAAGACTACCCCATAATTTCTGGGGCTATCTTTTACCATAGAAGTAATCTGTGTGTTTGTCTGTAAGTGAACCCTGAGAATGATTTGGTTTAATGGTTATTTTTGTCAGTTGCTAAATGAATCTGTCTGGCTGGAGGTTTGTGGAGGAGAAATTGAATGACAAGAGATGCCTTATGGTGTTTTTCATCCAGACAAGTGGGTGAGCAATCTTGATAAAATGATTATGTAAGAATCAGATGACCAGTTAAGCAGATAGGCCTTTTACTTGTGCTTCAGTTATATAAAATTCTGTTGATTTAAAATGTAAAAGAAAAAGATTCTTACCTGTCACCTTTGCTTTAAAAGGGCTTCCTACAATGTGTTGAGGGCCACCGTATTTGATAGATATAAGATAGTTGCCAGGAGCCATTGGTGTGTATGAGACTTTGTACCCCTCTGGACATTCATTACAGTCCATCTTAACTTTTGAGGGGCCATCGATAGTCACTGACAATGCTCCAGAACCTGCATTGCACGTATTCACAATGAACTCTGAAGGCACACCTAAATAAAATGAAAAAAGTACTAAATTAACAATACTGTCTATGCATCAGCAACGAATACACCAAAAGAACTATTTTTTGATGTGATATATCCCACCTTAACATATACATTTTCTTATTACTAATGCATGTGCACTATGCATATGTCCTGGTAATACTAATTAAAAAAACAAATATTACTGTCTCTTATTTTAATGTATACATTCTGGTGTTCTTTATAAAGTTATCAAAGTGGTAAAGAGCATCATCATGTACCTGTAGCTCCGCCTTCAAGGCCTGGACCATATGCCGAGACAAGCCCAGGATCTCCCACTTGACCAGGTTCTCCCACTCGGATTCTAAAAGGACTCCCAGGGATGTGACTGCCATTGAACTTCACATCTATGGAGTGCACACCGTTTTCATGTGGAATGAACCGGATTGCATACTTATCTACATCAAAAGGGAAATTAAACAAAATTGTTACATTTGAAGTATTTTTTCCTTGAGATTTAAAATCTAAATCTAAGTATACAAAGAGCGTTTTTAGAATAAGCTATATGTTTCCTATATATAAAACATTTCAAAATGTAAAAGTAAATGTTATATTTTTATATGATCAAAAGAAACAAACTTCTGCTATATTTTCATATTTATCCCTTCTCCTATTATAGTTTAGCGCACAATTTATATAAATGCCTCAGGGACATATTATTGTAGCCTGGGATATTTCAGTCATAATTCCAAGGTATATTTAGTTGTGATCATTAAGACAATGACCAAGAACATTATGATAGCACTCCTCAAACAAAAGTAATCCAATCTAAATGACAAATTTAATATGAACTGCTGTGAAACAGACATCACAATACCCAACTAATGACTAAAGAAACCTCACATACGGAATTGTACTCAATTACAAGCAATGTGTTATTCTGCTAGAAGTTCACTTGCATTAAAATACTGTACTTTTCAAAAACATCTCATCAAAGCTCCACTCTTCTTGTTACATTTATGTTATCATATAAACTCTTGACTTGCATGGTAATGAAACAGTGCTATATTATTGTTCTTTCAAATTAAACGCTGACTATGTCTGCAGATTTGAAACCAGAAATTTTTGCTGCCCATCCATCCATCCATTTTCAAACCCGCTGAATCCGAACACAGGGTCACGGGGGTCTGCTGGAGCCAATCCCAGCCAACACAGGGCACAAGGCAGGGAACCAATCCTGGGCAGGGTGCCAACCCACCGCAGATTTTTGCTGCCCTCTTTCACAAAAATTGTATTGATCCTTGCATATCTGTTTTACATTCACATCTTATATATCAAAAATACAGCAAACACAGACTTGACAGAGTTGTAAAATAAGTAGGAAAGAAATTAATTTTACTGTATATCCTGTATATCAAGGGTGAGCAACGTTGGTCCTGGTGGGCCACAGTGGCTACAGGTTTTCTTCCAACCCAGTTGCTTAATTAGAAACCTTTCCTTGCCAATAACAGATCTTATTTAATTTCATAACTTGCTAATGTTTTAACATTTTTATTTTTTTAGTTTCTAAGGATATCATCCAAGTGATTTGAAGCCTAAAATGGATGAGTAATTTTCAGACCTTCACTTTTTGTCTTCAGCTTCCTACTAAGTATTTTATTAAACCAAATCACGCACAATGACTACACACAGGTGTAAAAGTTAGATGGAGAACTGCTGGTTCCTTTGTCATTTGCATCTTATTGCTAAAAAGGAGAATTAAAAACGGTTACTGCAGCTGTTTAAGATCAAAATAAACCAGTAAGGGTTTTAAACCTTAACAACATTTTGCACAACTAAAATGAAGAAGAAAAAGGATATTTCATCAATAAGTGTTTCATCAGCAATATATGACTTCTCATGGGTTGGAACAAAAACCTGCAGCTACTGCAGCCCTCCTGGACTGATGTTCACCATTGCTGTAGATCAAACACTTTACTATCTGTTTCTGCTATCTCTAATGTTATGAAATTCAGCATACACGACTGAAATGCTGCTGAAAGTATAAAACAACTCAACACCTTTCTATAGTTTATACATTTGTAGTTATGTATACATATTTACCACAATTTATACTGTGCTTTATTTTCCTCAGCTGAATTTAGAGATATATTACAATAAATAATGTAAAAAAAGAGTAATTGAACTTGCAATCTCATCATTTAATTTTATAAACTTTCAAATTAAATTATACTCTGAAAATTCAAAGCATATTCTGTTATCTTTTTTATTAATGATATGATGGTGCATATATTGTATGTATTTATGCATGATGGTGCAGTGGTGAACTCTTCTGCCTTGCAGCTCCATTTATTTGATTCTCAAGGGATCTAACACAGCCATCCCATGCCTACTTATTTTTTCCCCTAGGTCCCTAGTTTACCAACACATCCCAAAATAATGTACTGTATGTTAGGATAATTGCCAATTGTAATTTGGCCCAGCGTGAGCAAGTGTTGCTGTTTGTGTTAGTGTGCTCCATGAAGGGTTGACGCCTGCTTCATACCTCATTTTAAACGAATAGGTCTCTTCAGCCATCTAAAGGTATGCAACAGGTTTAAAAAATGAACAGCTCAACTCAAGGGGCTTCTTAAATTTTCAGTTAAAGAGTGAATTACTTATCTAAAAACATTAGTGGAAATTATGGGGAAGTGCGCTAAATTAAAAAAAACTTTGCAAGAATCAGGAATAAACTACCAAAGCTAACAGCTGATTCAGAAGACTTTAAAAAATTATCTGAAAACTATTTGGAACAATTTTCCCATTACTTAAGCAATCGACTTTAATGAAGTGAATCGTCTTTTCGAATTTGCCAAATTTCTTATATTTGAATGTACGTTTGTCTTGATCATCATCAGCCTGCTATTTGTGATCCGAATGTTCACTCCACAGAAGAGCTGACAGCTTCTGCGCTGTTTTTTTCAGTATTGGTATGTAAGTATGTAAATGTGGCACATGCTTTATTGACCAATTTTCCATGACAGCCTCATATTTGTATATCTGTACAGGTACAGTATTCTGTGTCTGTCTACTATTAAAAGAGCCGTATAAATTTGAAATGATTTCAGGTTAAATTGAATTGAGACTGTCACCCGTGAATACAGTTGACAGTATATATTTTTAGCAAATGAAAGCAACATGGTATACTAAATCAGTATCCTAATTATCAGTACAAATGTGTGAAAACAGGAATTCAGATATGTTGACATCTAATCTTACAGCTACTTTAGCAGTGTAATTTGAGGTAAAACACCGTCCCCTGTGCTTTCCCAGGAACCCTTTCTCTCCAGCATTTTTTCTGCTGATTTAATCAGTGATGACAAGTTCCTGGCAAAGAAGACCAAGACTTCTTACAGAGAGTCCAGGGCATCTGCTGTTATTCTTCTATGGAAAATGTCACCCAAGTTGTATGAAGAAAGGTAAAAATTATGGCTTTTCAGACCATGCTTCATTTAATGTACTTTAGACTAAAGCCAATTATCTTTTAAATTGTTTAATCCATTAGATATGTGCTGCCAAAATAAACAAAAACGAAACACTCCATTTTTACCAGAAAAAAAATGTATCCCAGTGTGGGCCTTTAAAACAAACTAAAAAGGGTATACTTCTTTATTTGCTCAGATTAAACATTTTCCTGATTCATTACCATTAAATAAACCAAAAAAGCCTGTGGTACAATCTGAGCAGGTCTGACCTCATCTTGTTGCAACCTACAATGTTACTGACAGCAGCAGCTCTCTGTTGTCAGAAATTTTTATGTGTGTTTTTTGTTTGTTTTTATTTTTTTTTGTGACCTTCTGTAAAATTTTAATTTCCTCTTGGGGACAAATAAAGTATATTCTAATCTAAATATAAATATTCAAGATTTATCATTTTGCATCCACAATGCTTATAAGTATACTGTATAAATTTAAAGGCAGACAAATGAAGATAGACAGAACTTTATTTGTCCCTAGGGGGAGATTTAATTTTTCACAGAAGCTCTATAAATAAATTCAAATAATGCTCTGATTGATAAATCTCTCTATATATAAAAGCCAATGTTTGTCTGTCTTCTTTTCATGAGAGAACTACTTAGCGGATTTAGATCGGGTTTTTTTCTATAATTTGCTTGAACATTCCAGTTGATTTTGCGACATCTCTCATTGCGCTATGTATCATAGTTCGCTTGCGGTACTGACTTATTTGTGTGAATCTGAGAGACATGAAGCAGGCCAAGGGCAGGGGGGCGGGATCCTCCTCACTCATGTTCCATTTGAGGGGTGTGTACCTTACCTCTACTTAACTAGCAAATGAGAGAATTACTTAACAGATTTAGATCAGCTTTTTTTCTATAATTTGCTTGAACATTCCTGTTGATTTTGCGACCTCTCTCATTGCGCTAAGTATCATAGTTTGCTTGCTGTACTGATTTATTTGCATGAATCCAAGAGAGATGCAGCAGGTCAAGGGGAGAGAGGTGGGGCCCTCCTCACTAATGCTCCAGCCTTAGGCCGTATCTTACATCCGCTTAGCTAGTAAACAAGAGAACTATTTAACAGATGTAGATCAGGCTTTTTCAATTTGCTTGAACATTCCAGTTGATTTTGCGACTTCTCTCATCATGCTAAGAATCATAGTTTGCTTGCAGGAACGATTTATTCACGCTAATCCGAGACAGAGGTTGTGGGCCAAGGGGAGGGGGACATGTGACATCAAGAGTATGGAGCCCAGCAGGACCCTCATCACTGTCCTGTTTCACTACTATGCTGCTGGAGCTGCGGGGGATGGCTAGTAAATAAATAAACACACCCACTATGATCTGAATACACTCCAGAATGACTAAAAGGAAGACATTTTGTAAATTAAAGTAAAGAAAATTGACTTGGCAGTCCCAGTCCCAGTGAGGCATGTTGCTATTGGTATAAAGGAGCCCCAGCAGCATTTCTTGACATAATTTTACTCAATAATTTGTGGGGTGAATGTCCTCAATATCAGTATGTAGGAGAGAGGGTGTACAGCATTGTTCATAATGGCACTCAGTTTTATTTTAGTTCTCTCCTTTGCTACTACCTCCTAGGGACCTAAAGCTAAGCTTGTCCTTTTAATTAGCTTGTTCATTCGATAGGCCTCTCTTGAAGTTATGTTACTGGCCCAGCACACCACAACATAGAAAATCACACTGGCCATCACAGAGTTGTAGAAGATGTGAAGGATGTCATTTCCTATATTAAAGGAACACCATCTCCTAAGGAAAAAGCCCCTGCTCTACACTTTCTTATATTGTTCCTCTGTGTTCCGGGACCAGTAGAACCTGTCATTGATGTGGACAAACTCTACACCTACTCCCTGAACAGTGACTGGACATAGAGGCTCTTCAGCGAGATGAAATTCTATAACCAGTTCCTTGTTTTTGCTGATGAAGATAACAAAATCCTAAAGTTAAATGTAACATACTTTATGTTGCTCCAGTTTGCTGCACCACTGGTAAAAAAAAAAATAAACTGAGGCCAGCAAGCCAAAATAATTACTCAGATGTTTAGTGGATAGATAAATAGAGGACACTACTTGTATTAGTGTATTACTGACACTTTGTACTAGGCTCATATTTATGTGACATGATGCATAAATAGTCAAACGGTTCTGTTATACATTCAATATCTATGAAGTTGACAAATGCCCCACAGATCTCAGGTTGCTGCAGTCAACAGTTAAGAAAGCAAACCCACCATTACAAGCTTGGCAACTTTTGGTGAACCTATGTTAATTAAAGTGTGTTCAAAATGTATATGACTTTAAATCTAAAAGAGTCTACATTTAATGTTTTATGTAAAAAATGTGCATATCCTAAGCATGCCATAAATTGTTTCTTTTATAAAGAATGACTCTGTTACAGATCATCTGTGGTAATGGAGGTGATTTAATCAGATTCAATATCCTACCTTTGGTCTACAATGTTATTTAAAAACATGTTGTATAATCAGAAAAACTGCCTTATTTTTATGTAAGAAACAACTTACTGTCATTTACAAAATAATGAAAAACAACTGCTTTTGATTTACATTGTCTGTAAATGGAGCAGTCGAGCACCTCAAGCACAGCAGAACAATAAGGACTTATGTTCTGTGAAAACACCTAGGAACACACAGTAATACTCTGGAAGTATGTCATCATGATAGTTTTTTAACAGTCTGGCAAACAGTCATTTAGATAGATCACAGAACACTTAAAAACATTACATACAATGTGATCCAGGATGTAAAGTTAAATCCGAGAACAAGACAAGGTCGTATGTATATTTACTTTTTAAAGTAGTGCATACAAATTTAATTGAGTGCACTGTCTTGGCATAATAAGTCACACATGTCTCCAGGCAGTATGCACATGCACATTTTATTGTAGTTAAAATAAAACCAGACACAGTATATTCCACGGACAATCCCATAATCTGTCCTGTCAGTACGAGTACTTCACTACAAAAGATGACAGAGGAGAATGACAAGTAAAGAAAAAGTAGTGATTTGTATTGGATTTACGGAGTTTCACATATTTTAAACTGCCAAAGTCTAATAAATGAAAAAACTTAGATTTTTACATATATGTGCAATGAAATGAACCTGGTTTAGCCCTCTGTATCTTGAATTATTACATGCTGCTGGTTAATTTTGGATACTTTTTTGCATCTCCCACAAGCTGATCAAATTGTGACTCTTAGTTTCTTTAATGGCAACAAGTTGCAGTAAAATATATGTTTAGAGTTGGTGTGAATGGGACATACACTATTCAATGCACAGTAAACTACACTATAGTTGTATTTTGAATTACATTTGATTGCAGTGTTGCAGCAGCTACAAGAATGCACGTTGCAGTGATTAATCTTGTTAGCATGAAGATTTACATATGCATAGATTTAAAATGTTTTGGGATTTTTAATTGGTCATATTTCATGTCTATTGTGAAACTACATTAAATAAATACATACATCCATCCATCCATCCATTTTCAACATACATTAGATAAAATTACTTCAGCCTACACTGATCTGCCTTTATCCCAGAGTCTTTTCTCAGATTTGTAAGACCCTGTACAACTGGGTTCATGCTGGTCAATGTATAAATGTCTAAAGGGATTGTTACACAAAACATATTAATTTCCCCGTGATAACAGATGAAATAGATCAAAGAAATACCACTTTCTTCAAATAATGGTCTGATACTGCAAAAGGCATTGTAACCTACTCAAAAGACACTGGGCAAAGAGGCTGTGTGATGACAGACTTGAGAGCCATGAATACTGTTATGTTATTATCCTCAACTAAAGAGAGAACTGGTCTTAAAGGTGAGATGCTCAAATTTATACCTGGTTTAGGTGCCCTGGTTATAGGAGAGCAATTATGGTGGGTGTGACACTTTCATATAATTTGAGATCAACATAGAGTACATGGCTTAATTCTTTTTGAATTTTATTAATTATGTTTCTTTTTAACAATTCATTTTTGCTTAGTTTTAAGCTTTCACAGAGGGAGTAGATACTATTACTTTATAAATAAGCATATACTCACCACTGTCCAGTTCAGAGACATAGCATTCTTCCACTGCACCAGAAGGCGTGTGAACTTTGGCATCAATCACTCCTCTGGCTCCATTCAACTGTACTGCAAAAGATGCTGGCTGGTTGACCTTTAACCCAGTTTCCTGGAGAGGGATAAGTAATCAGTGTCAGATTTAACTACTTGGTTATTTCTGCTAGATATGGAAATGTCATACAGAGACATTACTTGTGAAAACGTGTCCATGAAGTTAGAGCTACGAATGCCCCATGGTCCAAATTTGAAGTAAAATAAACAATAAAATGTAATAACAATACTTACAATATTGCAAGGGCAGTTTGCATTTGTAACAGAACACTAAACATTAATGAAAGTCCCCATAACAACTAAGGTTCTACCAACATTTAATCGAAATAGAAAAGCAAAATCAGATGGTCTAGTTCTTTCAGTATGTAAATTGATAAACAAATAGAATTGGGTATGAGTGTGGACATTCTAACAGCCCTTCACATTAATTTTGTATAACTAATGATCCAAAAAATTACAACTACGTCTACGAAACATTCCTTTATTAAATCAAAAAAAAGTCTGATGCCATATTCAGGTTTAGTTCTTTCTTTGTTTCTGTTAGTTTATATAGTTTTCACGTCACGGCAACCTAATACTAGATAAACGTATTTAGAAAGTGGATTAAAAAGTTAAAAAAGCACATACATTTCAAAACAAGCATTTACAAAGAAGAAGTACCCTTTCTTTTTATTTTAACATTGTTTTAGAAAGGTATTCACCTATTTTATGGAGGAAAGAATCTGATCCCATGCATTCATACAGAGCAGGATGTCACAGCCATCACCTAATGTCTTATCACACCACTAAGTACAATGTCAAGACATGTAGTGGGAGAGAGTATCTGTTCTGCTTGTACCATTATCATCTCTCATTAAATCTCTACCTCACCACTACTTTCATTTGTATTTTTTAAGAAATTGTTAATATTTTCGTACATTTTATGCAGCTCTAAACATTTTAAAATAACCAAGTTAATCCCCCCACCCAATATCTAGTCAAAAATGTCCTGAAGGACAAACAGCAACGCAGAACAGAAGGCAAAAATCACAATTATAACATTTCGAGAGGCTAACTTCAGCCCGAAGTCCATATCAATGCAAAAATTTTTTATCAAGCAATAATGTAAATGCTCTACTCAAAGAATGTATTAAAGTGAGGCGTGTTCCTAAATATTTTCAAGTAAGGACAGCAGGATCACCTTGTTGGCAGGGATGCAGTAGTAAAAAAAAAAATAAATAAATATTAGCTTTGCTTAATATTTGACGTTAATCTATTCTTTAGTCATACTATTCCTTTATCCACTGTTTAAGATACTGCACATAGAGTTTTGTTCGTATAATGACATTTGATCTTCAAATTATTCTATTTCAAACTTAAGCCCCCAGGGAGAGAGGGGGCATTATTGTGACCTGTCATGTCTCTTTCCTTCTCAGCGCAGAAAAGATGTCCCAGGAAGCCAATTGACCACAGCCCCATCATTTCCTCAACCTCCGGCCCCCTCAGTTAAAAACATATAAAAACATATAAAAGGAGCCTGTCCCTGTAAGGTGGCATCTCCCTTAGACCCAGAAAAGATATTAAACAGGGTGGCCTGGTTGGTGCCCCAACTATTTTTGAAACTCTGTAATTTCACTCATTCACCAAAGTAGTTAAACTCATTAATTAAGGGGGAGTGTGACATGTTGATTAATACTTGCAAGTAAAAATTTCAATCACTCTGCACACATGACAACACTAAGTCTATGAACCTATAAACAACTGATATATTCCCTTTCCTATAGGGAAGCTATACACACTCTAATACTTGAATTGCCTTTATTTAAAAAAAAAAAAAAAATATTAGCTTTGCTGAATATTTGACGTAAATCTATTCTTTAGTTTTCTATAGTTTTGTTCAGATAACGACTTTTGATCTTTTTATAGTTTTGTTCATTTAACGAGTTTTGATCTTCAAATGATTCTATTTTTAACTTACTTCTAAATACTGTCAAAGAACTGATACCAGAACTAGGGCTTGCCAACTTAAAACAGGTTAACTTTCACATTGGCTTGCATTTAAAGACAGTCAATGATTCTTGTTCCCATTACCTATCAGAACTTACTGCTACCTTCCCAAGTGGAAGAAAATGTAAAGAAGAACATGTAAAGAAAATAAGAAAATGTAGAGAAGAACATAAAGACATCTGACAAATGATAGACCATTCAGTCCAACAAGCTTCCTTGGTTAGCTAATAACTACATTTTCCCAGTATCTCATTCAGATACTTTTGAAGCATTGTCAAGATTTCCACTTTAATTATATGACTCAGGAGTTCATTTTCATTTCTAACAATCCTTTCAGTGAAGAAGTATTTCCTAGATTGAATTTTTAACGTACATCTTCTTGACTTCCGCTTGTGTCTTTGAGTACAGAATTCACAGTTTACTGTAAAGAGTTCTGCAGTATAAACTTTATAATGTCTTTCAGAATTGTAATGTAAGACCTGGAGTCTTTAGCTATAGGCCCCAACAACTTGAAAAGATCTTTGCGCTTGTTTAACAGATACTTTACTGATATCCGCATTAGAACCTAAACTGATTACTCATTATTTTAGGTTAGCATTAGGGATGTGGGTTTAGCTGTTCGTGTTATAAAAAAGCCAGTTAGCTAATTATATAAAATATTATTATGTAACTTATCAGGAGCAGTTATTTTCATATTCATCATGTTGCTTTCACATCCATGTACGATGATTTTGCATCATCCTAGTTTTATCTTGACTAGGAGACAGTGACTGGTCACTTGGCCCATTAACTCTGACGGGTTAATTTTGCTCACAAAAGTGCTAAATTGAATGTTTTCTAAGTACATCCTTTGGAATCAGGCAATATAAAGTATACAGTATAAGACTTTTTGTTTTTTGTAACTGTACATATAAATAGATATGTGTGTGTTTATGTAAATGTATTCTGTTGCTGATTATTATATGTAAGTCTCTGACAACGGTCTGAGGTTGATCTGAGGGAAGAGCTCCGTAGAAGGATAAATTAACTCAACAAACAAAAACTAACATTTTCTTATTCATGATTCAGCATTCCATTTTTTTCCAAAATGCATGCCAAGGATTTATTAAGAGATGCTCAGAAATGGAATGTTGGCTTTGTTGACAATGAAACCATGTCTCATTTAATAAGCTGAGCATCCTGAACCCTAAGGCTTCTGTTTCTTGATGAAAGCAACATAAGCTGCACTAATTTAATTAAAAACAATACATAATTTATGTCTTTATTAGTTAGCAAGCACCTGTATTCCATTTTATTTTTTGTGACTACAATTAATATTGTTAAAAACAACAAAGCTGAAGTGCCGATGTTTTCTGAACACATGCATGCATACAGCATAGAAATAACACAACATAATATTCTCAAACTAACTTAATCTAATTCAGGCTTATGGGGGTCCAGAGCCTATCCTAGCAGCACTGGAAACTGCTCTTCTTAAGGTGCCCAGGGTCCATTTATGCTCACACTCATAGCCACACTCACAAGGGTGATTTGAAATCACCAGTTAACCTGAAACACTCATTTCTGGAGATTTTTAAAGGAAAACTGGGGTTCCAGGGAAAGGCAAGCAGACAGAATAGAACAAGAAAACTCCACATGGACAATGCTGTAGTTTGGAAGTGAAACCCAAGGCTCTGGTTCCGTAAGGCTGTAGTGCTACTCAAACATGCATTACAGAAAAATCAAATATTGCTTTTAGTGCCGCCATTTACCTGTAAGCTTGTTACTGTGAGTCGTCTTGCATCGTCAGACAGAGTGGCAACTGGCACAATGAAAGGGCTGTCTGGGATGTGTTCATCATTAAACTTGATTGAAACTTCATAATCACCTTGAATGAAAGCAATATTTATTTTAAATAATTATCATGATAATACAGGCTACAAAAGCTCAATTATATTATATAAATGCCTTAGATTTCTGAGAAAAACTTGTCTCTTTGGCCAACAGATATTGTCGGACAGCTGATTTAATTTAGACATTCTCATATTTTAATGTGTATTAAGTCACAAGTCAATAACAGCAAAAATAAAAACTTACCAGGCTCTTGAACAACATATGATACACCACATGACCCATCTTTCCTATCTTCAAATGAAATTTCAGCTTTACTTGGACCCTCAATTGCTATGGAAAGACCACCAGCACCAGCTTCTCTTGTCCAGATGCTAAACTCAGCTGTAGAAAAAAACAACTTTCAGTTTTGGAACTGAAAAATACAGCAGACTCTAGCCATTGCTGATCTGTACTTCAACTAATATTCTAAATTCCTTCATTTTATGCATTTAGTCTTACAACAGAGAAATGTCAGTCTCTGAATTATATATTTTAAGTACTATAGAAAGATTTTTTTTATCACTCTCTATGTCGTTTTAGATAAATGAAAAAAAACTTTTTTGATTGAAAATTCTTTAAAAATCTTTTAGTGGTTAGCTTTGTTTCCCCAATGATACAGAACCAAATACTCAAGGGGCAGGTCCTGCCAATTCTGACACAAGATCATGGGGAGCTAGACACTATCTGAGTGCACAAAAGGAGCCAGTCCATCATAGGACACACACATCCACACTCACTTGCAGAATGAATATGGGGTGCTGGCGCTAACCTTTTTCTTGTCTATTTCTTCTGCAGCAAAGAGCAGATGCCCAGTGAGGGCAACAGACTCTGCCCCTTCTGGCCCGCAAACCTAAAAATCCTAGAACTGCCAGAAGGAGGTGTTCCATTTTGAACAGTACTCACCACAGAATGGCGCTCCTGTGGTGACTGAAATACGTTGCCTGATGGCTTTCTTTTTGTTTTGGAGTTTTCAGTTACATTTGTACCTTTAGTGGCCATTTTTATTTATTTTTCCTAAATTGGATTAATCGGGGACAACCTGGTTGGCTCCCCAACATTTATTCATGGGTGTATGTATATATTCTGTTTTTTCTAAAAAAAACAATCAAAGTAATCTACATTTACTTTATACACAGAGAAACTCTGTTATGTAAAACTATATAATATGTTAATATACTAGGGGAGTTTCAAGCCTTTATAAGCTAAAATATTTTAACCAAGAATATATGCCCCTCTTAATAAGAGGTCAGTAGGGATGAAAACTGTACGTTGTTCACCAAAGACTGGCCTATACTGTAACTAAGATGAGGCAGTTGCACTAACTACACTACTATTATCAAGAGAACGAAAAAATTCTTCAGTTGGAAACTGATTCAAACCACTTCTACTTTTTAAAAAAAGTTTTAGTTATTAAATATACAAAGCCTCTTACTGGTGGTTTATATTTATGTTTACATTCTTATTTCCTATTACTGATAAAAGAGACAGGTGTACACATGACATTTTCTAAAAATATCACACTACAGATGAAATGGCTGCAGTGATAGTTTATTACTGTAACTAAGAACTAGTGATTAGATTTCAACAGTACAAAAATAGTCTTAAAGATATATACACACTATTATTTGACTGAAAAAAGTTATTTTTAATGTTAGTTCAAGTAGTAAGGCTGCCTTAAATGCTTGTTCCCAACATTAATTGCCAAACAAGAGCTAAAACATTAACTTTTTGAGGAATGTCTCTAGTAAAACAGGGGTCTGCAATGTATGTTTCAAGCAGAATGAAATTCAGTTCATTCTCAGTTTATAATGCACATGCTATTGAGAAACTCAAAGCACATAACCTAATTTGTAAAAATTGTATGGTTTCATAATTACTAAATGCATTTATTTTATGATGAATATATAATTATAAATTACTAAATAAACAATTACATAATAATGATGATGATGATTGTAATTAAATTGTTAAATTATGTAATTTATTTATTGTTAGGGGGCAAAACAGCTGTTAAGATGTGTAAGCACTCAGCCTATACTCTGTGAAGTACACTACACAAAAAAGAAAAAAAATAATTGAATTTATAAATATAGTTAAAACAAATCCCAAACAAAACCATCTATTAATACCATATAAAAACAGAAACGGCTATACCTGGAACTCCTGCCACTCCTTTCTCCAGCCCAGTGCCACCTGCTCTGACCTTGTGGGCACCCCCTTCTCCAAGTGGCCCCACTGTGAACTGAAAGGGACTGCCTGGGACGTGCTGCCCACGGTACTTGACATTCACTGTGTGAGGACCCATCTCCTGAGGCACAAAGCGCACGCTGTAGGTGCTGTCTTCTCCCTCAATAATTTCAGCATCATTGGTTTTGCCAGAAGGACTGGTTACTTGTGCAGTCATTTCTTGGGTGCCAGCTTCTCCTGAAAAAAGGGCAAGGAATGTAAATGAAGTTTAGATTCCCACTGTGACTTCTGCCATGCTATCCTTTTTCAATTATTTCACAATATCCCATTTTTGTTATTGTACTGGTAAACAGCAAGAATAGAATAAAATATCCAATTACATCAGAAGAGATTCTCAAATCACACAAGGACTAAAGAGTCATGCAGATTTAATGAAAAAATTCCAGCAGAAACGCCTGTTTGTTTTATTTGGCAAAAAAGACTATTCCTGGACAGCTGCAATTTCCAGGCAGTTAAATATTGCATTTATTTAGTTTTTGCCTGAATTAGAGATTGGAGGTAAAACACTTTTTTAGTGTTGAGCTCCTGAGAACTTTAGAATTGTTGTTTATTAAAGAAAAAAGGAGCATTCAATTCAAGAAAACAAAAGATACATAGCGCATGGAAAACATAATGTTGTGTACTACGAAACAAGCCTTCATAGCTTTATCTTGTCAATGTAACTGGATAATCAATTTTCTGCAGCACAGGTAAGAACACCATTTCACCATTTGTAAAAAACTTTGTATAAGTATGATGCATACATTTTCTGAAAGCTTCAATTATGTGGTGCAGTTGGCAATATATTCTATAAGTATTTTATTGCCAGTAAAAATATGTATAAAATAAAAGGGTTAAGTCTATGACTGAATCAAGACTGAAATGCTAATGGAACACGTTTTACTAAACCTGTAACATGTAATGGCCAAAAGAAAGTATTGTTTGGCCATTTCCAAGTTTCTGCTCCTAGCCAAAAAGCAACTGAATATGTATTATATTCTGTATTATGAAGAAACACAGTATTACAGTATTTGAAGAAATCACTTACAACAAGACTGATAATTTCTGGGTAATACACATTCATTTCTATTGAAGTTAGTGTATTACAGCCATTTTAAAGAGCCAAATTTAAAGAAGGGTTTGCTAAAGTTTTCGTAACGTAAAAATTAATACCCTGTATTGACTCTTATTGTCATGAATCCAAGTATCTGTTTTTATAATATTACACACCAATAAATGTCCTTTAATCATGCTGGACACATATCATGATATTCTTGCTTTCCTGAACTTGGTGTGTCTTTGAATTTTCTAGACAATAATTTCATGCATTTATACACACACACACACACACACACCCTCTTGTCTTGTAATGCCACTGAACGTCCCAAGGCTCTCTCGGCCGAGAAACTCTCCGAAGACATCATGGAATGGGTCTCCGCCAACTTGCGTGGATTCCTCCACCCTCACCTCCCTCTTGGTCTCCCCTCCCCTCGTTTTGCTGATCTCAGTGCGCTCAGTGCGTGTATAGGTGTGACTGCTGCGTGTAAAAGTACGTGTCAGGCGTTCCTGGGCTGACACCATCTGGAACCAGTTTCCTAAATAAAGAGGAGAAGGAGAGAAAGAGGAGAGGAAAGAAAAGAAGGAATGAAGAAGATGGGTTTAGCAGACAAAAGGATTGTAAAGATTTCTTTCTAAAAGAGCAACCTTTTCTACTAATAAAGCAGTAGAAAAACTGTCACAGTGCAAGATTTACATTACTTTTTTAGTACTTTCTTGGGAAACATTTTTCATTCTTGCACTACTTTTCCATACCCTTTAAATGAAATAAGCGCCTTGAGTGAATAAATTTTAACAACATGCGGTTCAGGGGAGGAACAGATTCTGGACAATGTGCCAGGCCATTGCAGGACATTCTCACAACAAGTCAGTTTAAAGATTACAGTTAACACTAACTGACCCACTTTGGGGATATGGAAGGAAATCAAAGTATTTGCAGAAAAATCACAAAAACACAATGGGAAAGATTCTGAGGCTACGAGGAAACAGTATTAATCACTGTGGCATTGCATAGTCTGGGACATACTTCATCCATTAATACAGTATATCCATTTACCAATCCTTTTTAATCCAGCTTTACAGCCTATTCTGGCAGCAACAGGCACATGTCAGGTTCCAACCTGGGACAGGGTGTCGTTTCACCAGTAGGGCATGAGAAATACTTGCATAACCTAAATTGTTACCCACAGTTCCAATGGGGATAGGAAATACTTAATACTCTTGCATATAAAAATGAATAGGACTAAGAATCGAATCCTGCCTTTGCAGTTCTAATCTGTTAACATAAAGAACAAGAAGTCTGTGAAATGAAAGGAACTGAAGATAGGCTTATCAAGCTAATACTGTATGTTGTTAGAATAATAATGTATGGCAATTTTACAATTAAAATGGTGTTCTTTTTTTAAATGGAACCATGCATGACCAATCAGTTACACTAATTGCATCAGGAATGACTACATTTATTATTTGGCACACTCAAAAATGCTTTAGCATAATTTCCTAATGGTCACAGTTGAACTGGGAAACTGGAAACATGCAATCTGACTTTGCTGTTCCCCTGCTTTCCTGCCAAACCGGTGTTTCCTGTTTAGAATGGCTTCAGTTATTCCAGGAACAATACAGGAGGAAAAAGGTAAAGGCTGAAATAAACTGGAAAGTGCAGTGTACATTTACAAAAAAAAAAAATGAAAGAAAGAAAAGGAACTGAAATAGAAGTTACTGACTGTATAAGGGAGTCAATGGTAGGAGGTGCTTATTTTTTTTTAATCCTTGGCCATTTACTTTATAGTTTATGAAATAATTTTATTTTTAAATCTATAAATGTATCTGATACAAATTTGCTAGAAAACGTTTTTTACCTGGAATTTTAAGATTTAAGTCACAAGTGCTGCCAACAGTGGCAATGGATGGTGCTTGTCTCTTTCTGGTGATGCTCTCTTTCATACGTCCTTCACCAATCACCTTCACTGTAAATGGGCTTCCTAAAAGTAAGAATTTACATCATTAGTGTATATTATTGACTATAAATAGTTGTAAAAAGTATAATTATAATTATTGTTTAGGTTAAGATAATGTCCAGAATCTAACTAGAGTGGCTATTTAACATTTCTAATGTTGATAATGTTGCTTGTTTTTACCTGCTTACCCAAAGGACACATCTGACAGAACACACTTTGAACCATGTAGCTGCTTGGGTGCATTTATGTATGTGAATATCTGATATGAACACAAAACAAAATATAGGAAAATAAAGTAATACAACCACAAAAAATAGAAACTCTTACTTCAGATGAAAAAATATTTACAGCAATACATAAACTGCTTATTCAATGCCCAATAACAGCTGTCATTACTGGTACCTCAAACTGACAGCATTAACTTGCATCCAGTATTAAGCTTTTGTCATGTATCACGCTTTCCTTTTCTTTGAGAATCACCTTCTAATGACTACTACCAGCAGTGGCATTGTTTGTTTTTAATTCTAGAATGTGACATAGGACTATACTGACTAAGATATAATTGACAAAGGAAAGTATGTATGTCAAATTAGCAACCAGATGCAATATATGCAAACATATGTAATTATAGTGGAGAACTACCAAAGACTGCGGTGGGCTGGCGCCCTGCCCGGGGTTTGTTTCCTGCCTTGCGCCTTGTGGTGGCTGGGATTGGCTCCAGCAGACCCCCGTGACCCTGTAGTTAGGATATAGTGGGTTGGATAATGGATGGATGGATGGATGGCTGAACTACCAAAGAATCACAATACAGAGCAAGCACCATACACCAGCAAAAGATTTTGGTAGGAAAGTTGTCAGAAAGACAAACAGCAGAAGCATCATTAAAACAAACTAAAGAAACCAGATAAACTATCAAGTGATCAATGAATGTGACAAGTTTTTTAATATTCTAAATGATTAAAATTGGAAGTAATCAGGAGATAACAAACTAGGTTTGCATTGCCATTCACCTCCATGGTCAAGACTAACAACGGTTCTTTCTGCTTGTTGCATGTAATATATTTTTTGAAATGAACTTCTCTTGTTCTGGCTTCGTACATTTTCCCACTCTTACGTGGTATTATCACATTAGTCTTTGCTTACTCATTTTTGCTACATTTGCCAACTGCTAAGGAACAAAAACAATCATTTTTATATTATGGACAGTGACTACAGTCTCAGGACTGGTAAGGTCCAAACCCATGAACAAATGAAAACCTAAAGCAGGCCCCTAGCCATGGACATCTGCTAGTATTAATCACTATACGCTATGTTTAATCACTAAGTAGACTCATCATTATTTTTCGGTGTATTTTTGTTTGGGAATGTCATGTGAAAGACTTATGTGAAACAACTCTTTTTGTTATACTCCTTGACCTGTATATTTCTAGCTGTAAATAAAAACAAACAGTACAGTTTCATTATTACAATGATTCCTGTAATAATGATGGCTAATCAAATGAAGATATAAATATCTAATGTTCATTACTAAACAATGGTTTACTATGTCAACAATGAATGACTTTCACAGCATTTAGAAGAAGGTAAGCAGTGTATATATCACTTTAAAACTATGGAGTATCATTTCTCACACAGAAACCAATATATGGTTTTCTTGTGTGCTGCATGTGGTAAGTCCTGCAACATCTGCTACAACACCTTGTCCATCCTCTTGTAAATAGTGGCGTGACCCTGGTGAAGTGAGTTAGGGGTCCATGGTAGTGCAGGTTTTGAAAATAAAAACAGTGTGGCTTTGGTGGTGTGGGTGCATGCAGTAGGAGATTCAACAATATTCAGTGAGGAAATTGGCTAATCACATTTACATGTGAATTCGTGATTAGTTTAGCCAGTTTCCTCATTGATCTCTGTGGGTTGTTATTAAGGCACCTGCACCCACAATGTATAAATGGAAGCTGAGTAAGTTAGATGAGATTAATGAAAGGGAAAAATGATTTGAGGGGAAATCGAAAAGACAAGGTGATCAAAAAGGAGGGAGAAAAATCAAAGAAGGAAGTTTGGATGGACATGAAAGAGGACAATTTGTTGAGCAAGCTGGTGCATTAGGCAAGAGGCTTGGTGGTCAGAATTTAGGTTCCTAACTGGATTTGCTCCTGCTGAGCACCCAGGGAGCAGGAGTGACCGAAGGGCTTAGGAGTTCATCCAATAGATGTCAGAGAAAGATGGTGGTTAGATGATGGTGGTGGAGCTTGGATACCCCAGTGGTGACCAGCTAAAGTGTCTGGGGGACAAACCAGTTTTAAAGGGTTGGCTGCACTTGCTAGTGTCTCTTCTCCTGCTGAGTAGACCTAAGGGGTGAGCAGGGGCGGAGAAGATTTAAAGAGGCACCAGAGAAAACTGTATTATGGTTTTATTCCTGTTTTTACATTTTCTTGAATTGGATTATTTATTGATTATGTATTAACTGATTTTAACTTATACTAAGAATAAGCACTTGCTTTTATTGGATTACTTATTCAAAGAATAACTGCACTGCATTTAATTTATTTGTTATTTATATATACTGTATTTTCACAATACACATTTGCATCAACGCTATTGTTTGTTTCTGTGTCCTCTGCCAGCTGCACGCAACCCCACCATCAAAGTGACACATATTCTAAAATTCTCTTTGCCAAAAAATCTTGGCACATCCTGAGTATTTGTATTGTTAAAGGAGGTATATTTGCATTATAATATGTTGTGTTCCGTTCTTTGCTGACAGTCGTCCAGAGTAGAACTGAAACAAATGCACAGTATCATTTTAAACAGCCACAATCTTAGCTACAATCCTTGAAGATACAGAAATAAAGACTGTTACTTTGGGCTTAATAAATTAATCACCTGCTTTGACCATCCCTATTCTGCATTAATTGCAGTCATCTACAACCATTAAGCAGTTTCACTCCATTTACTACTGCTTTTTCCTTCTTGAATATTGAAGAGTTGACCTGTTTTGAGTACTTCTGTTATTGCTTTTAGACTTTTTGTACTTAGGGATTGATAAATTAAGCAGACAGTTAGCAGCAATGCACTGCATTTTTTACACAATGATTTGAATGGCAGTTGAAAATATAAAATTTAGGCTTCTTTCAGATTTGGATTGTACTCTACCTGGTACATGTTGGTCAGCAAATTTAATGTTGATGATGTAATTGCCTGGCTCAGTGGGGCAGTAAGTAACTTTGCATGTTCCATCTTCCACATCTTCACAATTTATATCAACTTTGCTGGGACCTTCAATTGACAAACCAAGGCCTCCATAGCCTAGGAAAACAATATACAATAACTGATTAACAGAAGAACTACAATATCTTGATTCCTTTCTTTGACATTTATCAGTGTAAACATATCATTATTTGCAAAAGAAAACATCTGGCTCTGCCAGAAATGTTGAAAGGACTAATGTACTGAATTTAACATTTTAGAAATGCTCATAAAAAGGAGAAGGTGAAATAAAATCTAAGAGAAAATTTGCCCACACTTTCACTCACCGGCATTTCGAGTGTCCACAATAAATTCCGACACCTCAAAAGTGTGACCTTCCAGCAGGCCCTTCCCTGAAACCTTCACCTTGCTGGCATCACCGATTTCTGATTGTCCAACCATGATTTTAAAGGGACTGTTAGTAACATGTTTGCCATTCTTCTTAACACTGACCACATGCTCTCCAACTTCCTTAGGGGTGAATGAAATTCCTTCAGTGAAAGAAGAAGAAAAGAAGGTCACATGCAGTAAGTCTAAAAAATTACTGGAATGTGTATATTTCAAGAAAATACAATTGTAACAAATAATGAAAAGAATTCTGATTTGCTACTTTGGATTATCATGTCTCCAAATATTCCACTTCCACCATGCATCTGAATCACAGCTGAGATGTTAGATATTGCAGAAAAAGACAACACATATTTACAGACATTTTCTTTTTATTATTGATTTTTATTTTCTGAAGAAAAATAAGTGAATCTGATGCTGGAAAATAAATTTGCACACTAAACATTTTTCCTCATTGGTCAAACTGTTGTGTTTTTATTTATTTATTTTTTCCAGGTGTACTGTATATAGCTGATTTTTCCATATTACAGATGTATGCTTATGCAGTATATTCCGCAATGCCCATTTTACTGGATAAAATGATCCCAGGAAGTTAAATTATTTTAAGTTTGGTACATTATATACAATAACATATACTATAAAAATATAATTTAAAAATCAGTAATGTATGATATGCTAATCAACCATTTTTCCATATTTTGGTTACCAAATCTAAGCAACAGGATCTCTGCAACCACAACGTAACCAATTAATCCTTCTTCCCTTCCACTTTTTGAAACTGCTATGTTCACTAGAGAGGAGAATTCAAACCTATAATGGCAGCATCAGGCTTAAAGCAGAAATCAACCATGGGCAGGTTGTTACATCATTATTGCTAGTACGTTTGCTGGCTGAACACATTTCATATTGGTTGTAATTGTTATATTATTATTTGTCTTTGTTTTTCATGCTGAATTTGTGTGAATGGCAAATTTACTTTATCTCTGACCAACATGGCTGCTACCTTATGATGTAATGGGGATGTGGCTGCTAACCATGTGAGTCGACAGTCATTTTCTTTTACTATAAATGCAGGCCTGTACAAGGGTAAGAACATCAACTATTCTAATCTTTTTTTTTTTTGAACATACACACACTGTTTCAAAATATTTGATTCTGCCAAAATTGGAGTCACTTATGTTTTATTTCCTGTTGTTTTACTTTGTACACAACGTTTTTGTGAACATATACACACTACATATTTTTTGCATTTCATCTTTTGTGTTTTGTGTACATAGTGACAGATGAGAAAAGTAAACCCTCACAGATTTTACAGAATGAACTTTCAAATTCGGCTCCCTTTCTCAGGGTAATATATAGGCCCAAATTGTTTCAGCATTGTTAATCACTGCTCTACCCAGCCACCGTATTAATCCTTCAGCAAAATATCTTTTGTCTAAAACTTATTGCTTTTATTCCATATACAATTAAAATAATTATAAGAATGAAAAATATAATTCTTGTGTTTCTTGGATGCTGTATTTGCAGATAAAATGTATATAGAAAATGTTAATTTTTAATGTGGGCGGCACAGTGGGTAGTGCTGCTGCCTCGCAGTTAGGAGACCCGGGTTTGCTTCCCGGGTCCTCCTTGCATGGAGTTTGCATGTTCTTTCCGTGTCTGTGTGGGTTTCCTCCGGGTGCTCCGGTTTCCTCTCACAGTCCAAAGACATGCAGGTAAGGTGCATTGGCGATCCGAAATTGTTGTGTGTGTGTGTGTGTGTGTGTGTGTGTGCGTGTGTGTGTGCGTGTGTGTGTGTGTGTGTGTGTGCATGCCCTGTTGTAGGCTGGCGCCCTGCCCAGGGTTTGTTTCCTGCCTTGCGCCCTGTGTTGGTTGGGATTGGCTCCAGCAGACCCCCGTGACCCTGTAGTTAGGATATAGCGGGTTGGATAATGGATGGATGGATTTTTAATGTATACAACTCTGAATCCTATACAATAATTTTATAACAATCCACATTTTATACTATTGTTATTTAAGCTTTTTTTAGCATTTCTATTTCATGAGTGACATAAAATGTTGAAAAACATTTGAATCTCTGGGCTATTTATCATGTGAGCAATAATAGTTGCCATTTCTTTTGCTCAGTACATTTTACAAAAAAAAAAAAACACAAGAGAAGACAGATCTGTTCAGCCTGGAAATAATAACGGATTTTTTAAAGAACTTTTTTTTCATGAAACAAGAGGCCACACAAGGAGAAATAAAATGAAGCAGACAAAGAACATATTCAGGATGGAGAAATAGCGCAGCCTTTTAATGTGAGTGGTTGTCAGCTTTGAAAATTTACTACCTGCACATGTACTGTTAGAATGGAAATGATAAGAGATTTCTAGGAAAACACTCAAGTTATAGACTGTGTCCAATTTGGATTACTCTCAAAGGTTCTTCATTGCAACTAGTGGGGTTTTTCTTTTTCTTCTGGGAATTCACAGCAAGAAGAAAGAGACTCAGCCTTGACATCTCTGGGTGTGTCTGCATGGTCCAATTGGCCTTCTGCATTTTACGTATAATGCTTTCAAATTTTCAGATTTTACAACAAATATATTGGTAGTGTTTTCATTAAAACCACATCATTGTATAATTTTTAGAATTATATCTGAGTACTGGAATTTAGATTTTGTTAATTTTAAAATGTACAGTCCTCTTTTTCTTTTTTCGCTAGTTATACTGTAAATGACACTATTATATGTAGGCATAACACAGAAACACTACTCACCAATATGTCTGTTTGGCAGTCTTTTCAGAAGGCAAGGTTCCTCATTACCAGATGGTGCACGGATACTTGCTGTTAATGAACTAAGATCTGTTTCTGTAATCTTCAGAGAGACATCTGTTGATGTGCCTACATTGAGCTGGGATGTCCTCATCGAATCATCACCTGCAGACACAAATGTTCCATTGAAAACATTAAGGCAGCAAATTTTAGGCCATAAATGTACTAATCTTTACACCATCAAGCACGAAAAACAAACGTTCACTTCCAAATTCAGCTAGAAGTCTGAATGTGTAAGTTCATTGGATCATTATTGCCATGAGCAGAAAGTACAGTTTAGAGGTCAAGCATATTCGGTACACTTTTCCAGGATGTTGTTTAATTCTTTTTTTGGTTTGCAAAAAGTAAATGAAATAAACTGCTTTTTCCTCCTTGTTTTGTTACTGTCCAAAAGATCTTAAGCTAAAGTGCAGTGCTAGCAAAAGGTAGTAAATGAAGATATCATCCTAATACCAATTTCCTTTACATTCAAGTGAATATTCAGTACTAGCAGATGTTCTTCTACAGATAGCACTCTTTCTTTCTTTCTTTCTTTCTTTCTTTCTTTCTTTCTTTCTTTCTTTCTTTCTTTCTTTCTTTCTTTCTTTCTTTCTTTCTTTCTTTCTTTCTTTCTTTCTTTCACAATATTTTTCCATTTATTGCCACAACAAATAATGCACCTGTAATCTTAGCAGTGAACGGACTTCCAGGGATGTGTTTGTCATCAAACTTGACAATGATGTTGTAATCTCCAAGTGCAGTCGGCAGGTAGGAAACAGTGCAGGTGCCATCCTTATTGTCCTTACAAGTGATTTCTGCCTTTGATGGTCCTTCCACAGCAAGGGACAGACCGCCTGCCAGAAATGTAGAACAAACAAACCATTATTTCAGAATGAAAGGTGGGCTGGCAGAAATTTCATTTGATAAGATGAGCAGAAAATGATGTGCAGGCATTGACTCTGCACTGTTGGAATTTATTATTTTGGGACAGTGCCTTAGATATACTGTGTATTAAACTACAATGAAAGTGAAGAGATACGTATTTAAGTTTAAGCATGGCTTAGCAGTACTGCATTTGGAGGATGGGACATTCTATTACAAGGTTACATTTTTTGTAACCTTTATGGCTGACTGTGTAGCCTTAAAAGAGTCACTTAACCTGCCTGTGCTCTGACTCTGGAAACAGCATAAGAAAGCATACTGTATGTGTACTGAGTTCTTGAAAGTTGTTTGCTTTGAAAGGGGCTGATTTCTTGACAAATTGTGACTAAAGCTTGACCATGCTGTTGAAGGAGATGAATTATAAATCACAATTTTGCAGTGTCATCTTCCACCACTGACAGAATGTAAGCATGGACAAATCATTTGATGTGCCTTTGCAGTGACGGTAAAGAATATTTAAAAATTGCACTATAGCACATGTGCAAAATGTTTTGGTGCAGTACGTTAATACAGACTCCATATAAAATTAATTATGTATATATAGAAATAAAAACAGAAATGTTTTGCTGAAACCAGAGAGTCTAAGCACTTGTTTTTTAAATGTTATAAAAATTATGTTAATAAGTAAATGTGCTAATATTATATTCTGAATATAACTAACTTCATCAGGACAACATTATTTAAACTGTTTTTTTCGGTGAATGTATGCATTGAAGAAAGCCTCTGTCTAAAACTTTCAAAATTACTACTCATTTAAAAGTAAGTTTCCATGTTTTAGTGCATCACTATGCATTGTTGTAATAAGCAGTATTTTAAAACATAATTTTTCAAAGTACACTAAAATGACAGAGCATTAAAATCAATTGTGAATGCTAGGAATTCTGTAAAAATGTGTGGGCCCGTTTTGACATGACACTCTGTGTTAATGGGACTATCAGCAGCATTCTTGGCTTTAAAAATTTGCAATTGGCTCAGTAACATTTTGCTTCAAATGTGCACAAAATGGATTACACTAGATAGCACACAAAATGCAGATTTATGCCTAAGAGTGTATGGCATGAGAGGGTGATGACAGAAGTTCAAAACATTTTGACCTGCTCACAAATGCAACATTCTCCAAGCGGTACTGTCATTTTTTTCTGCGCCTTGGTATATTCATACAATCGACTAACAGTTTACACACAGGCGTCAAAGCACAGGATTTTCTCAGTTCATAACAGTTTGTAGTTTCTGTTAGGCTTGTTTAGCTTTATAACTGAGATTCATAATTTATTTAAATATGTCAGACAACAGACTGTATTTTCCCATTTGCACTGTTTATAGTATTACTATGGCAACCTTTCTATTCTTAATGAACTACTTTTCTTACCTTCGCCAGCATCCTTGGTTACAATGGTGAAAGTGGCTGGTTTGTTCACCATTCCATGGCTTAAGCCAGGTCCATAGGCTGTTACGTGGCCGCTGTTAATAGCATCGACAAAGAACTGCAATGGACTTCCTAAAATTAAACATAAGAGATATTAATAACCTGTCTATGTCTACAGAACTACAAACACATGCATTGTTATTACAGTTATGCAGCTCCACTTCCAATGGAAGTTTTAGCTGTTACATTTATACAAGTTAGATAATTTTGTAGACCCACACAAGAGTAACTGTGATTACATAATATTCTATATTTTTCATTACACATCTTAAGATATTAAATGATAAATCATGGTATTTCTGCATTACTTTATGAACCTATTTCATTTTTGGGACCACTGGATCTTTTTGTCTTAATAAAAGTGTCTTTTTAAAAATGGAAAAAATGTATTACTGGTAAGGTTCCCCTTAGCATATCAGTGTAAGGGGATGAAATAATCAAGAAAGTCACTCCACATAAAGGTTTCTACTAAAGCAGCAAGAATGTAGCACAAAACTGTGATAATGGAGGTAAGCCTGGGACAGGTGTACACCAGCAGCTCCCTGTTTGCGTGGCTCGCCTATTTAGTATAGTCAGCCAGCTTAAACAAGTAGCATAGGGATTCTATATGAGCTCACCAACCACAATGTAAAGGTGGGAGTCATGGCTGTTTGTTTAGGGGAGGTTTAGAATTAGTAGAACTTGACACTTGGCACTCTCTCTTAGAATATGGGATACTATGTGACTGATGGGGAATGTGTCAAAAATTGTGAGACACAGCAGGTATAATCAAACTTGCATCTGCATAAGATATTGATTTTACAACCTGACTAACTCATCAAAAGTAGCCATATCCTAATGTTACTCCATGAGGTAGGCACCATGTTAGTGTGAGGATACTCTGCATCTTGGGTTTGTACTCAGGGATGAAAAGACCAAGCTAACATTTGTTTACAGTATTTGATATTCTTAGGATATGGATGTACTACATTAGGCGGGTACTACAGTATCTACTGACTTAAGTGAGTCTGCAATGTCAGCAATGTTAACAAACAGAATGATGACCACACAAGGAGTAGTGTGATTGTGATGAATGGCTTCATTGATTTAAATTTGACTGTTGACATATGGTTAAAAATCTATGCTAATTAGTTTACCGGTGAACAATGATCGACATTTGTGTCATGTCATCTTTCTGTGATTCTCTTTCCAGTACTTTGGGAATATCAATTGATCACCACTGAGCGGTGAGTTAAACCTCATGACTATGGACTTAGGTGGGTAGACTCAGAAAAACCATACGGGCATGGAAAGTTTCACAGTAATGCTTAGCACGTAAATCTTTTTTCAGCTGAGTTTCGCAACTGTTTGTGAAAAAAGACATTATCCTGAATTTCAGTGAAGTCAGAAGCTGAACTTCATCCGAATTATTGTAATGTAACTGTGTGTAACTAATTTGAGCCAAGATAAGTGATAAATGTTGCCTAGTAGGTTTATAGTATACCTAAAATGGATAAAACCTAAAATGGATAAAACTGAAAGAAATACATTTCATATTGCACAAACCTGGAATATGATTTCCATCATATTTAATATCCATCTCATGTAGTCCTTTCTCTGTTGGCGCATATTTTACAGTGACTGTTCCATCTTTATTATCAGTGATATTAGGCCTGGCAGTTTTACCTGATGGCATGCGTACTTCTCCTGCAATGTTTAATGAAAACTTTATTGGTGCTGACATTTCAAAGAACTTTTAAAAAATGATAACTGATGCTGTATTTCCCAATTGGAATTTTTAACAATCATCAGCATTACCGAGTCAGTTCTTCATTTTAGAGTAAATAATATCATTAAACATGGTTTGACTTCTTGATACTCAGAGACAGGGCACAGAAGCGCAATCATTTATCAAATCATAATACTATTGATGTATTCATAATAAAAAAAGCATACAAATAGCATAAAAATATAAAACAGTTTTGAGAAACATTATAAAATACAGCACTAAAAAATGAGTTTTAGGAAAATTAGATATAGAAAATAACTTGTATATACAGTAAATACTAAGTAGACATAGATACAGTATGTGAAAAACAAGAAAAGCAAATCAAATGAAACGTAACATTGTGCCAGTATGTCTACAAGAAAATTAGACGAAAGTACACAGCAAACTTCCTTTCTACAAATATTTGCATTGCTCAAAGCTAAGAAGTTGAAGTTGTAGAAATTTGCATTAAGGTTGGTACTAATCATACCAGAGATAAAATAATTGTTTTGAGGTGCATATCCAGCTTTTCTACAAAGTACAGAACTAAAGTCAATTGTTAAAATATGAAATTTTCCAGGTGGACAACAAATAAATGAAATGATTTTCTAGGGTCACAGCATGAGTCATTGGCCTAAATTTAACTGCCATCCATTCAGTATGCTGTTTAATCCTAGAATGCGTTGCCTAAAGAGCAAATTAGTAAAATGCAGTGATCCGGTCATTTCTTTTTAGGTAAAAAAGCCTATTTAAGGTTTTTTTTTTTGTTTTGCCCCCATGATTGCATTTTCTAACATTAATGATTGTCTAGCAACAACACTTAACTCTTGGCATATGTTTCTTTGGCCCTGCAAATTTTTATTTCCTATTGTGAAAGATTTGCCAATGCATGAATATACACAAAAATGACACCTGCCAATTTTCCAGTTTCAGTTTATTTATCCCTCATAGATCTAAAGTGTGAAACCAAATATAAAAATAAAAGCCCTCTGAAATGGAAAGTAAAAACTTTACTGAAAGCAGGGAAGAACTGGTACATTGCAAGAGAAAAAACAGACATTATATGCACACACTACATTTAAACTATGCATTTCAGGAAGGGTTGTTCTGTAAAAGAGGAGGTCTGAGCTACTCGGAGAGGGTTACTCTATTTACTATAGACAGTTTACATATCAGTACAAGCTATATAGAAAAATGGTATTTAAGTGTTTTTGGCTGGACTATATACAGGATAGGAATTCCAAATCAAAAACAAATGCTCTCTTTAGAGAAGTTACCTCTAAATTTAAAGTAATACAATATTTAGAAGGCAATTTTACAAATATAGTTTCAGGTGCTGAACTAGAACCCTAGTCCAGACATTTTCTGTGTGATATTTGTGAATCTTTCCTGGACTCTGGGCTCTAATACTCTGGTTTTCAGTCAACATCCTAAAGACATGTATATAAAGTGTTCGGAAACTCTAAATTAAATGAGTGTGGGTGCGTGCTCTGCTATAGCACACTCCAGTTTGCTGACTGCTCTCCAACCAATGCTGTCAGGATAAACATTGGTTCTTGTGACCACATTGGGTAATGGATGAATGGATTGATAATTCTAACAAATATACACTTGTGCTTTTGTAGTAGGAATTCCTTTTTAGAACAGACCACTTTTCTTTAGGAGCAGGCATTTTGTTTTGATCACATTTATTTATAATGCAGGACTAAAAGTTGTATTTATTTATTTTCTATGCATTTTCTCTTACTATCATATATGTGGGTCATCACATAAAAATAACACAACATAGAATACACGATGACATTGAAAGAATTCAGTTAATAATCTACTATTATCTCACTGTTACTCCCACATAGCCTCAAATGTAATATTTTCAGTAGCTAACCTTTATATTTTAAACAATAGTATGTAGAAATGTTTTTTCCACTGAATAAATTAAATGTTTCTTATAAAATATTATCTGCCAATCTTTTCAAGTTCAAATATTACTGTTGTTTATTCATAACTGTCTCTCTTTCATGGCTAGATTAGCCAAATATGACAGATTGACTGTTTTGTTGACTATTTTAAAACTGTTAAATTGTTTTTGTCTCAGCCTTAAATGTTTTTATAGAATTCCTCAAGTACTTGGATGGAGAAAATATGAATTTCAAGTTGCATTGGCCACATCACAGCATTCCTAAATTGTTTTAAACTGTTAGCTTTTCAGGACAGCATGCCACCTTGGTGGGTATTCCAGGCTTGCACTTCAAAACATCAAATGGTTTTACTTCAGGGATCATCAACTTATTTTTACAATGGAGCTGCTTACTAAAAGTTCAAGTTATTCACACTGACCAACGACAGATGATTTGTACTACCCAGGACTATTTCAAGTGTGCAAGATCCATTTTGTTCTTTGAACTTTGAGATTTATATAAGTTACCTGAGCTTGTACTCACTTAAAAATTCCATATAAGAAAAAACTGAACAGAGATAAGTTTGCTCTGATATCAAGTAGTTGTCTTACTCAATCTTCTAGTGTGTTATCAAGTTTACATTTTTGTTTAGGTTTTGATATCACTTTCCTTACTACCTCACAGTCGCCTACATGTTATAATGAGTATATTTACAGTATATATTAGAATGTTAATGTAATCTAACAACCAGCAGTTCTAGAATTGGTGTACTTCAAGGATGTCAATAATAGCCATCCCAATTCATTAATGAATCCAGTTATCAAACACTTTTTATAAACCTCACCTGTTATCTCTCCTTTTTGGACAGTAAAGGGGATGACCAAATTGAAAGGTCTGAGTATGGGCTCTATGCCATCAACTGGGGCAACAGGTTCCTCTGTGGCCTGAAAGAAAAAGTTACAGCTCTCATCTAAACGCAAATGAGTGACCAAGGGAGAAACACAGTTATGTCTGTGGACAGCAAAGATAAGGTAACTGAAACAGAAATAAGAAGAAAAGCATGATCAGTAGCTCTTGTTCATATGAGCTGTAGAGGCCCCAGGGTGGAGAAATAGAAAAATGAGCTGGTAAGAAAACTGTAAAAAGTTACATGAAACAAAACATGCTTACATTTATATGAAACAACACACACCAGAAACGTCATAATAAAGGACAGGTTGCAGATATCTGTCAATAACAATATGCATATTGATCACTTTGATCATGAACTTTATAAAGGTATATCATTAACACTGAGATATTATTTATTGTTATTTACTAAACTACTGTATCATCAGAAAAAAGTATTTCAAAGTGAGGTGTCTAAAAATTCCATTGCTCATGACTGCAGGTTTTATAATAAAATGAGCAAGTGGGGAGAGGAAAGCACTGAAGCCAATGATATAATGTACAGTAGATTAATCAGGGTTTGGAATTGATGCATTAAAATGAATTAACAGATATCTGTTTTTGCTTGTTGGTTATCATGCAGGCATGAAGAAAGAGGCTATACAGCGAACTGTGAAATACCACATGTGTAAGTGGGCGAGAGATGAGAAAATTCTGTTATAGGGCTGTAAATCCCCACAGATGCTCCAAGTGATGCTTCAGCATATACACCAAACTAAACAAAAATGTTAAAAGCATGCATACTCAAATCAATGTGTCCAAAGCCATCAATTAGTTTCTGTGCTATTTTAAATTTACTTTATTCATTTTATGGAAGTTTATTTTGCTTTCTGAGCCAAACATTTTTGGCTATATATTTATTCATAATTATTTGATATTTGCAAGCCATCTGCACTAGATTAAAACTGCAGATATAAAGTTGACTGTTGTGAATTGTTCACATTGAATAAAATCCCTGACATGACCTAAAGGTTCAATATAGATTAATTTTCAAATGTGGATGGAACCAAAAACATATATAAAAATACATCAGTCTTTACCAAGGGTGATATAGAACAGCATTGGCAGCATTGAAAATAATAGGATAGAACAGAAGAAAAAGTAAAAAAGATACATACATAGAGATTAATATTCTCTATAAAAGTATATTTGACAGTGTTAAAAAAGATTGTTTTTGTTTCATAACAGTATGAAAGATCAAAATCAGTTTTTCATTAATTAATAATATACCCAGTGTGAAGGAAAGCCACTGTGGTACGGTTGGTATGGCTGATGTAACTGCAGCATGTCACATGGCTCTTCAATAATGGGAATGGTGTCACACGCCTAATAGAAGGCAAGTTAAACATTAGGAATAATGTTACTTCATGCAGACACAACACCCAACCCTAGAATGAAAAAAATCAACATTGTTTAGATATGCCATTTCAGTGTATATTGAACATTTCGTGGATAACAAGAAAGTCATCTTTATGTTAGATCATCAATAACTTTTGGAATCAATAACCACTGTTTCGATAAGCCATCAACACATACTTGGCTTCCATTATTTCCATAATTACTCCTTCCTACAGATACTGTTTAAGAGGTTTTTGTGATTTCAAAAAGGCAACTGCTCAAGCATATGTGACAACAGTTCCCCTTAAAACCTTATAAATTGTCACTTGCATTCTTCTACAATATAATGTTTATACATCATTAAAATTAGATGCACAATGCAGATTAAAGTTTTGTCAAGGAATGCCCTCTTGGAAGGGGTACTGCGCTTTTTGCCTTGTGGGCAATTTTGCAGGAAAATGAAGCTTAAAAGTAAAAGGCTGGATTTTAATATTGTACCGATTCCACATTTTAAATAATTCAATATTACAGATAGCTAAATCCTTTAATTGTTCTACATTTGGTGGTTGATTGGATGTTTTGTAGCTTACTATATTTTTTTTTTCGGGTGGAATGGGAGTTGGTTTAATTTGTAGAAACAATATTTAAAATAAACACTAGTTTGATTTTCCCAGTGATGGACTGGCGCCCTGTCCAGGGTTTGTTCCTGCCTTGCCCCCATGCTAGCTAGGATAGGCTCCAGCAGCACCACGCCCCTGTTCATGACTAAGCAGGTTAGAAAAACTACTTAATGACGTTTTAATATAGTGTTCATTAAAACATGATAATATGTGCTAAACATACCTTTATCTAGCATATTCACATTTAACATTTCTTAATTTTTATTTCCAAATAGCTTCCTGCATTACAGTAATTGACATTCCATTGTTGACTTTTCAGTTTACATTTAAAAAATATCTCACATATTTGTCATGCTTCATGTAGTTACCATTTATATTATTATTTGCTTCTTCATGCATTTACAAAATTATATCATTGAAATCAATTAGTAAATGGAGCACCTACCACTACGTGGAATGGGCTGTTTGGAATGTGCTCCCCTCCAAAACGGATAGTAATAACATATTTTCCAGGCTCTGGTGCTGTGTAGTAAATATCAAAGGTCCCATCTGCATTTTCAACCACATCCACATCTAGCTCAGCTCCATCAGGGGTGGACACTTTGCATGTTACTTTTCCTTTTCCAGCAGCTTTTGCATCAACAGTGATAACTGTTTCTTCTCCAATCTGAATCGTGGGTCCTAGCCCAGTACCTGTGTAACAGGTATATTTTAATAAGATAAAAAAAGAAAAACGTATTTCACCCTATTGGATGGCTTGAAGGCATGTGGTTGCCGTTGATTTTTAATGTAATTCAACAAAGGCTAACTTTTGTTTTGAACTCTTTCCTTAATGGTTCCCTGTAGGCATGCTCAAACTGTGGATGTAGAGTATATTTAATCTGCAGTAAATATGATAATAATAATAATAATTCATTACATTTATATACAGTAATATATACATTTATTGTAATGCCTTTTAGTGCAGGAAACATGTAATCTATTCTCTTTGCTTCATTAAGAGCAATAGACAAAACTGAATTTTTAGTTTGTAAAAAATCTGCACTTTCAAGTTTAATATTTAACAAGTGTACCACCTGCAGATTCACATAAGTATGCATTGTGTGAAATTTTTCCACCAATTAAAATCAATTTAAAGGGATATGAGTGTTTATCAAATATATGAGAGCAGCTTTCAGTGAAATCCTGCAGCTGACATGAACGTCAAATGCTCCTTTGCTAATCATATTCATTTACAGTAAATTGGTATTACACTTTTAAGTTGTTCATAATAATTCAAATACATACAATCTATCTATCTATCTATCTATCTATCTATCTATCTATCTATCTATCTATCTATCTATCTATCTATCTATCTATCTATCTATCTATCTGTGTGTCTTTGTGCATACAGTATGTGTGTAAGGAAATGCATCTGTATAAATGAACTAAGTCAAAATATTTTACGTACCTAAACCATGTCCGCCAATGGATACTGAAAGAAAAAATTATTAAACGATTACTACAAATCAAAAGCAGAAAATGTATTAAATTGTCAAAAAAAGCTTTACAAAGAATAACCTATTTCACTTATACATAGTTTATAGAAATAAGCATACTTAATACTTACAGTATTAAGTTTAAATTACACATAAGTATGCATGCCTTTTCTATTTATATGAAGCAATAACAATAGTTTTAATATAATATAATTTCTTTTGATGCCTATTTTCAACCCTTTCAAATATTTAAAAGCAAAATTGTAAGATTCCAAAATCTCAGAATGAAGCAAAACAAACAAACAAACATGGCTATGTTGATACCCTAACATAAAGAATATATAATTTACAGTAGCCACATTTTATATACTGTATATATTGTAGCCATATTATTATAAAGTATATTATATGCATATTATTATATATTATATATGTTATTATATATATTGGATTGTGGAAAGACAAAGTGCTTGAAAAGAAAATCATAAAAAATTAGTTGCAATAGAAGGAAAACAGCCTCCATATCAAACACATAAGTTGGACTTTTAGCCTAGTTGCTTAAAAATTAGGCCATCATACTAACCTCTGTGTTTCCTGTTTTTTTTCTAAATAGAAAAAACAAATTCATGCTTTTTATAATTTTTTAAACCCCCCATTAATTATATATTTCTGAGTGTGACAAAAAGCCTAAAAATATATCTAATTCTGGAGTCAGTGACATCCTCAGAAGATGCAGACATTAGTAGGAGCCCACCCTGGATAGGATTACATTCCATTGTAGGCTAACCTTAAATATAGACACATGGAAATGGACACCAGCACAATTCCAAAATGGCAGTCCACCTAGCACAGCTGTAAAGGAGCATGGCTACTTAGCGGTTCACTGAGCTGCCTAAAATAATTTATTGAATTAAAGTAATTCAAGGGCCATCAAGCCTTTTCCCTCAAAGCAGTTGTTTGTACCACAACGAAGATCTCCTAATTTCACTAAAGCACTCCTCTGATTGTTAAATGTTTTTGAGTATAGTGTTATGTAGAAACAAAAGGGGCCAAATCATGCAGAACACAAGCACCGCCCACTCAGTGTCTGAGTAAGCATTGTCTCTTCTTAAATTAGAAGCTGTGAATCACAAGGTTTACATTACCTGTCACCAAACACTTGCTGGCATCTCCTGTTGGCAGTGCATGAATACGGAAGGGAGAGTATGGGATCTCATCACCACCATATTTAATGGTAATAGTGTAACGGCCAGTCATATCAGGCACATATGACACTGTATAGGTTCCATCTCCATTATCCCGTATGTTTGCTTTCTTTGGTTTCCCTTCAGGATCCTGATGGAAAAAGTGTCATACTGTACTTTAAATTCTTGTCACTTTCACATGCCCACTGCAATAAAATTTAATTCTTTGACTTAGTGTTATAAAATCTTTAATATGAAAGATCTGCATCTGTAAAGTAATATATTTAAGCCTTTCTTCCATAAACCTGTAGATGGTAATATTTGCTGAAAAAATGAAACACAATATTTTTTGGTATGTTCATAATCTAAATATTAAGCAATTTCACATGCAATGGAAAAACCTAGAAACTGCCATTTTTTTCAAAATTGAGTTTTTTTAGTTTTTGGATTTACTAGGTCTTTTGTGATGTTATAAGATAGAGGTGGAAATATGTCTTCATTCTGGTCATAGCAGAAGCTAGTATGTACACAGTATTTTACATACTGCAAGACAAAAACCTAGCAACACCACTGACCAATGAGGAAAGACCGCCTACCAATGAAAATGTCGGATAACGATCACATGATTTAAATGCTGTGACTGTGTTATTTAAATGGCAGGTGTTGTAGATTTTTGTAAAAAAAACAATATTGTGTATGTGAAGCTCGGGAAAAATGAAATCTAGAGATCGTTAATCATAGGGGCGACATCCTTTTCTCAATTTGCCGAAAACTCAAAAGAAGTGACATACTATGTCTTTCGATAGTGGATGACAATTATTTGTTATGCTCTCAAATGGAATGTATATTTAACATTGAATTTATTGAATATGTAATAAACCTATTCTGCATCTTTTATTCCGTACAATAAATATTGGGTAAATACATCTTAATAAATCTCTTAGGTTTCATGAAATTATTTTATTCACAATGCCCCCATTTTACAAAGTATTACTACTTTAGTAAAATACTAATTGCAATAAAAAACTTAAAAAGTAATGACAAAAAATTAATCCATCTACTTTCCAAGCTTGCTTTTTTCCTGTGCATTGAACTGAAGCTCTCTCAGCAGCAATGAGTGAAAAGCAGAAACCAACATCCACTTTTGGTGTTGAAAGAAATAAGAGTGAGATACAGGGAATAAGTTCAAACCGATATTGAACACAACCAGGAAGCTGTGAGGCACTAGCATCAGCAACCACTGGGCAAGTAGGTGGCTCAAGTCTAAAATAAACATTCTTTTTTAAGTTGTTTTAGGTAGCATAATTTCTTCAATAATATCTAAAAATTTCAAGTAAATTTTAAAAGGTCAAAATATACAAACTGTACATACAGTAGAATATATTGTCTTGATTAAAATTGATCACACTGAATTACAGCACAGAACAAAATACTGCACAAAATAATTGCCCATTAGCAGAATGGATTAAAAACAGATCAGTGGTATTTATTTAGAGGTTTTAGAAAACAAATTTATTGGCAAAAATATTTTAACTTTTATATTCTGCAACAATATTGGTACAATATTTCAGAATAATGTAGGGGAAATTATCAGCCATTCAGCATTTTTATCTCTTGCTGAAATAGGACTTTACATACCGATAAAGGTATTATCTATCTATCTATCTATCTATCTATCTATCTATCTATCTATCTATCTATCTATCTATCTATCTATCTATCTATCTATCTATCTATCTATCTATCTATCTATCTATCTATCTATCTATCTATCTATCTATGCTTTCCTTTAAATACAAAACCTTTTCGAGAGTAGTTACCAAGAGTGTAAACATTTAAAGCATGATTCAATACACCATTCTTAATTTTACATTAATTTTATATCTTAAATAACAGTGCTATTCTCAGAAATTTTATAATCACCTCACTTCAGTTCCAAATCTGGTTACTACAATCACCACTGCTTTAAAAAAGCTTAGTTAAAATTATTTTCATCTTGCTGAATTTCATCTGAACCAGAAAAGATCCATTCTTATAAGCAAGTAGAGGAAATGTTGACTCAGTGTAACGTTCTATATATTGTTTTTCAGTTCCATTACTTTGTTAAATTTATTTAATTTTATTTTCATTTGGTATTAACCTGACATTCGGCACTACTAACATTTGCTGAAATACATTCATTCATTCATCTTCTGAAATTGATAAAGTACTAAGTTGCAGGTGGCCAGAGCAAACCCTTCTATTCAAGTTATACTGTATAGCAATAAGCTAACACAATATTCTCAGACTTTCTTAATTCGGTTCAGAGGCAGACAGGGAACAATCCTGGACCACGTCTTCAGTCCAGTTCAAGGCCCCCACATGTACACTCACACTCACATGTCACAAATCACTTCACTTGCCTGAGCTCCAACTGTAAAAAAAGTCATATAAAGCCCAAACTAAACAGAAGTAAAGTAACAAAAGAAAACATTTCTGAAAACACTTAAAAATTGAGGGTCACTGGGCAGTATGGCACGATGAGGCATGGTTGAGTACAAAGTAGGAGCCACCTTTGGATGTGGTGCCTGTCTATCACAGGGCTTATTCGTCACAAACACACACACCATCATACTCCCACTGAATTTAAAATCTAAAATAAATTACAAAAATTATATTATTCTGCTGATGACTTTTTATTTAGATTTAGAAATCTTTAAACAAAATCAGTTTTAATTATTTAAACTTGAATTCAGTGCTTTTTTGATTTTTGTTTTGCTTTTTAAAATGTTTTTGTAAGACCAATGTGATGACCCGGGCCTTTACCAGTCAATGTATGGGGCAAAGCGGAACTATTACCTAAATCACTCTTAACACATGCACACCTTAATATACAGTATTTTAGCTTTCACAGTACACATAAATGAATGTGTAAGACTAAAAATGAGGGTGATACTTTCCACAATAAAGGAGATATTTAAAGAAAAACCTTAACTGATTTAAGTGGATTACTGACAACAAATCAAGAAGTTGTGTATCAAGGAGTTAAGTTGTCACTATTTGACTGCATTCTTTTGCTTTAACATTTAAACTGTGCTATAACTCCTCCACTCAGCACTACAGAAATAATGTTTTGAAAAGAATCTGCTTTTATTTATAGGATCCTGTTATTAGGTTTTCAAATGCCACCTACATTTGTACCACACACTGGAGGCTGCAAAAGCATTTCTTTTCAGGGCAGAAGATACAGAATGTTAAAACAAATTTCTCTAATGTAGCACTTTAGATGACGGTGCTTTTTTCTTTGTGAGCACTGCACACAATTGTACATTCTGTAAGTAAATCCAGCTTGTTATGTTGATGGCTATAATGATACAGACCACTGTCATGTGTTGCATATGACTGCAATTTACAGTACACTTAGTGTACATCAACAGTACTTAGAAGCTTTTCCAAGTCTTTTGTAACAATATCAAGAAGTTTTGTAGTTTTTTTTTTTTATATAATTTTTGGCAGATCCAGATATTTCACACATTGCCTGCAGATGCAACTGTTACTATGTGTAAAAAAAGTATAATCAACTCACAAGAATCTGGACAGTGAGAAGGCCTTCTCCAGCATCTCGAGCATCTATAGTGAACTCTACTGGCAAGCTGGCCGGTACACCTGAAGCATTAAGGCCTGGTCCACTGGCACGGACTTTGCTGGCATCATGAGTGGGCAAAACCTTGATTTTGAATGGGCTGAAACAGTAAAAATAATGACATTTTTGCATAAATGTATACATATGAAGTATGTTACAAATGAACTGTAAATTAAAAAATTACATTAAGAACACACTTTTTTAAATAGCTTACCATAGTGTGTTTAGGACTTACCTGCGAGGAACCTCCTGATCTGCATATTTTACAGAAATCGTGTAGGGGCCATCCATTGCTGGGGTATAGTTAACTGTATGAGTACCATCTCCATTATCTTTAATGTCCACTGGTTCTGCCACTCCTATATAAAAAAATGTATTTAGATCTCTAAAAAGCTTAGGGCACTTCAAAAAAATCTTTAATGAAAGTTTTCTTGAGTTATAATATTGGAAGTATTTTGGTGAATATAAAGTTTTTAGCAGTAGTTCAGTTTATCACTCTTGCCAAAGCAAGACTTTACATACAGATAGAAGCCAACATAAATATAAAATAAGGACCATCGCAAAGTAAATAATTCCTTTCATTGAAAATTGGCCAATTTTTAATTTGCATATTTAAGATATGTTTCACTGGTTCTTTCAGATTGTATTGAACATCTCTAAAGTAATCACCAACTAAGTTTAAGAAAACAGTACATGCCTAGTGTTGCTATATGAAAATAGGCTTGGTATTTCTACTGTAAGTACTCCAGAAAAAAGTCTTTTTGTTACATATGAAGCCAGGTATGCAAGTTGTCATCACTTGAAAATGAACCCAATCTTATAGCTATAATGTGATTTGCCCTATCATATTACTCTTCTGTTGGCGAGTACAATGGATGGTCTTAGATTCTTTCATGTTTCTTACCAGTAGTTGATACGGACAGGTGCCCTGAATGTTCTGCATCCGGAACACCTCTCCTAAACTCTTTAAACATTTCTATCTAGTTGCATACACTTTGATGAACTAACATATTATTCCACACTAGGGACATTAATAGGTGTGAATTTCAGCTCCTTTAACACTTTCTGCTCACAAAACCTACATAACAATGCTCTGTGTTTTTCTGCAAGCTTATAACCATGCACCCATGTTTAGGGCAAGTTTCATCCTAAGAGCTACAATGGCCTGAAAACAAAAAAGTGGAGAAACGTTTTGCGGAACTCTCACACATGTTGCTATTTATTCACTTTCTGAAATCATTTATTGTCTTACAGGGTAATAGTTATCAAAGCCTATCCCAGCAACATCAAGCACAAGGCAGGAACCAGCATTGGACAGGAAGTGTTAAAAATGATTTAAGCATGTACTGCTTCCATTTAGACATCATCCTATTTCACATACAGATATTCAATGCATTAGGCTTTTTGGGTTTTTATACAGCTACTGTTTTTGCTGCTTTTGGTTTTAAGTACTATGCCATTGCACCCAAAATAAAAGACGATGATTATGCTGTCTTTACAAGGAAAAATAAATAAGGAATTAAATTCAAAGGTTTAAAAAATACTAGTGGTTTCACTGACTCTTGATTACAACAATATTATTTGCACTGAAATGCCATTGTACTGTTACTAACATATGGTGTGTTCATGTATATACACCTACTAACCTGCAGGTCCAAGCAGAAGAACTTCAAGTGGCGCAAGGCCGGCCTTGCTGCTGTCCACAGTGAATGTCTGGGGTATGTGAGCTCGCACACCAGTCCCCAGACCAGGACCTGAACACTTGACTTTGCTGGGATCCACAACTTCCTTGACTGGCACTCTGAATGGACTTCCTGTGGGAAGCAACAGTTAGCTCCCATTAACTCTCCTTTGTATATGGAAAAACATACTTTCCCAAAATAAACAACATGGTGATGTGCAAATATTTTGTTTATTACCTGGAATGGGGCATCCACCAAAGGTAATGTTGACATCATAGTCTCCTGGTGTAAAGGGGATGTACTCCACACTACAGCTACCATCTTTGTTATCTTTACAAGACATCTTAGCCTCTGAAGGACCCTCAATAGCAAGACCCAAACCTCCAGTACCAGCACCCCTAGGATCATAAATGTTGTTATTAAAAACAAACCTATCATTTATATATAAACTAAATAGAATTTGTTTCCAAAAACCTAACTGTCAGTAAGATCATGTTGCACAAACACTTACCGAGGAGTAAACTGATCGTTTGTACCCACACTTCTCTAAATTTGTGATTGCACATACTTACTATAGTGTCTTATGTTTGGCACTGAAATTATGGCCAATTTTGACACTAATTTGCCCCATACTTGTTGCGAATTGGACGGTGGTATATCTCTACCACATATACAATAGCTTATTCCAGACCACTGCACTGAGCTGAGTTCTTTATTATGTTCCTGGAACCATTGCAGGACTTTGGTAATCTAGTAATATGGAGCATTGCCCTTTGAATAAAGCCAGTTTATAAATGAGTGTATTGATACCATGAAGGACCACATCCTATTAAAAAATGAACGTCAGATATCCTGCACGTTTCAAGTGTTGTTCTGCTCATATAATGCAGACTGATGTGCACACAAGCACCTTTATATTGATACCTCCAACTGACTTTGTTGACACAAAGCTGAATAAATTAATTGACTTGTCACGTCAATACTCTAGTGTTCTGTGCTGGTGTTCCTTACTATGAGAACTAACCTCCCAAAGTTTCACAGGTAGGAGAGGTTCTTGGTTTGATAGACAAGTAACACATTGTTAATACTCATTGGTTAGTTGACTCATTGAAATCTGTCTCAAAGTCTGCACAGATTGTGCCACACTCCTTAGCCATTTAATCAGTAGTGTGTTGTAGCAAACAGGGGGCCATCGGCTAGATGTTTTTTAGTGTTAGCCTATTCTCATTACATCTGTGTGATGATACCCCATCAGGGCTACTTCTTCCCACAAAATCTGTTGGCATGCCTAATGCCAACTACCACAAAGTATTCAAAGGCACTTAAGTTGTTGTTTTAATGTATTCTCCTCTATTGATATTGCTCTACCTGTTTTAAACAACATTTTTGCATATTAAATATTGTCATTAACCAAGTGATTAAAATTACCAAGGATGGGCAAGTGGATCTAATATACGAGGGGGGAGTCAAACTAAAGTTAGAAAACGGGATTTATTAGAAAATGGAATGAACCTTAACAAAATTGATAATGTCATTTCTCAATGTAGTCTCCACCCTTCTCAATGAACTTGCGCCACCTGCCTGGAAATGCCTGGATTCTAGCAGAATAAACAGTTTTGTCTCGTCCTCACACCCACTCGTACACCCGAGTCACTAGTGCAAGTTACTGTGACTTGCTGGAGACCAATGTGATGCCGATAGCAATCGATATCAATCCAAGCGGCGGAGGCTGCTTTCTCAAGGAGTCCTTTTGCTGCAAGACAATGCCCGCCCACACACTGCTAAGAACACAAAGGCCATTCTGGAGAAACTGAACTTTGAGGTATTGCCACATCCTCCTTATTCACCAGATTTGGCACCGTGTGATTTCCACCTTTTTGGGTGGTCATCGTATCAAGACTGATGACGACATGAAGAAAGCAGTGTATGAGTGGTTGCAAGGACAAGACAAGACATTTTATTCAACTGGAAGGTAGGTGGTGCAAGTGCATTGAGAAGGGTGGAGACTACATTGAGAAATGACATTATCAGTTTGTTAAGGTTCGTTCCATTATAAAATAAATCCAATTTAGTTTAGCTAAAAGTTTAGCTTGACTCCCCTTTGTAGTAATCAGTGTATAGCTATTATTATTTTCTCAATTTTTTCAGACTGCATTTATTATTATTATTATTATTATTTATTATACTACCACTGACAGACTGAGGAGATCTTCCTCCCCCACACAATGTGACTCTTCAATTCCACCCTTTGTAAACGTTAACATTATACAAAGTTATTGTCTGTTATACCTGCATTATTTATCAATCTTTAATTTATTGTTTTTTATCTGTATGCTGCTGCTGGAGTATGTGAATTTCCCCTTGGGATTAATAAAGTATCTATCTATCTATCTATCTATCTATCTATCTATCTATCTATCTATCTATCTATCTATCTATCTATCTATCTATCTATCTATCTATCTATCTATCTATCTATCTATCTATCTATCTATCTATCTATCTATTAAATACACTTTTGACAAGAATTCATTATTTCATACATATAGTCATAGTGTAAGTAAAAAAATCATCCATACCAAACAAAGTAAAGTTTTTAAACAGTTTAAAGGGTATAGGTATATGATGAACATTTTGATAAACTTACTAAGATGCAGAGTTTTAACTTGGAGGGTTTCTGGTTCAAACACAATAGCTTGAACATCTATGAACAAGTCACTAATCATGATCGTCCTCCACAAGAAAAAATAAATGGTAAAATATAAATGTTTTATTCATAATGTCTTAGAATAGTGTTTCTTCTTATGGTTTATATTTTAATATGCTGCACTATACAATTACATGCTATGTAATACTTAGTTACAGTGATGCATTTTAAACAGGACGCTGCTTACCTTGTTTCAACAGTGAAGCGATTGGACTTATTGACCAGTCCTCCTTCTAGCCCAGGTCCATAAGCTCTGACACGTGTGGGGTCACAGCCTTCAGTGACGCCTACTCGGAAAGGACTCTTGGGGACTGTCACATCATCATATAGTACTTCGATAAGATGAACACCTGTAATTGAATGTTAACAAGTCTATTTGCAATGGCAAAGTCTGCATCAAATTATTATTTAACATTTTATTGTTTTATTAAACATGCGGAATGTGTTTAAATCTAAGCAGATATAAGCCATTTTGCTAAGTAATACATACAGAATTTCTATATTTAACAATCATATTTAATTCTTATATGATGTGGCATTCATGAAATCTAAATGTTGTATTTTCTTCTTTGAACTGTAGGAAGTATGTTAATTATTTGAAAGGAAAATACTGAAATATTCCTAAACACACTTTTCTCCCACATCGCAATGATAATTATATTAATGTAAGTACAAATATATATACATTGCAGGTCCATTTGTAGAATATCACATAATGTACAATAGATTGAGGAATTAACATGTTGAATATACTCTCCTATTAAACTAGAATGTGACACCACATTAATTTTTATAAATGAATTTTATTCGTATTAATGATAAAATCATTTTATTTGCTTTTACTAAGCCTAAACTTTTAAAATGAAAGTGCTATACTAATAATTGCAAAGGTATTATGAAAAAAATAAAAACGCAACATAAACATAAAACAGAACGTTGAAAATAAGCAGAGCAACATCATGTAATTTGTCTGCATATTTATACAGTTAATAAAATGATAGTAAGAGGTCGAGCTTTTACCTATATTGCCCTGAAGCTATGGAGCAATCTGCCTGCTTATATAAGAGATGCCCCTTTCAGTCTCAGCTTTTCAGCTGATGACTCATTAGTTTAGTCTAGCATGCACTGATTAGAGATGCTCATTAACCGTGCTTATTGCTTGTTTGTTAGATATTTATAAAAAAATATAAGTACTATAATAGTGATGAACCATTAATAACTCTTTTCGATTGTGTTTCTCTTCTCTGTATACTGCTGTGGCACTTAGTGCCACTGCTCCACCACCAAGCTGTTTTACTGCCCATGAGAAAGTCACCACAGATACTGGGAGCCTTGGAAGCAACAGATGGAAAGACTCAGTCATCTTATTAGACTGCTAAGTAGGAACTTCTATAATATTGTAAAATATCCAGGACGGGGTGGGCAGCCAGTTGGTCTTAGTGTCCAGGACTGTGACGATGTCTGACTTTGTCATCTTGTCTATTAAGGCTGACCATGGACCCTAAAGCAATGATGCTGAGTAGACTTTTTGTTTTCCACTCCACCATTGTAAATAGGCCTTATCTCAACAATAATATTACAGGGCATATATTGTCAGGATCATTGCACATCTTTCAATTTGAAACAGGTTTGCTTAAAAGTTGTGTTTAACTAATCTTTATCTTTATGTATGTGTGCTTTGTAATTTGTAATTTATAAAATTTGTAATTGTGTTTTGCCTGGAAACCTGTTACAGAGCTCTGAGACTACACTCAGTGAATAGTAATATACAAAAATAAACTGAATTAAATTGAAAAGTCCAAACTATACCCTGTCATCTGAAAAGGATCATTCCTTAGGCAAATGGTTTTATTTAGATGAATATGTACGTAAATATAATATCAAACATATTACAGTATATATGGCACAAATAAAAAAGTTTTAATTTTATATTTTTCTCTTGTTTGCTACATTCATACAATGTTGTCCTTTAAGTCCAAATTTTACATTGTAATAATGTTATGTTGCTTTTCCAGAACACACAGCATATGTGTTCCAGTGTACTATGGCAAATGAAATTATTAGTCAGAGATACTTTTAAATGTCTTAAAATTAGGTTGAATTATTTAAAGATATCTCTAAAAATATTCTTTAAATCATGGGCGATGATGTAGATAGCAGAACTGCTCAATGGATTCATCATCCTGGGTTTGAACCTTGGTTCTGGTAATTAGCATTGTGGAGTTTATTCAATCTCTCCCTGTCTATGTGGGTTTTTCAGTCTTCCTCCTACTTTTCTCAAAGGCATGAATGTTAGGTTCACTGGCTGTGTGTGTGTGTGTGAGTGTTCCCCCATGACTGTTTCCTGCCTTTCACCCAGTGCTGCATTGATATGCTTCAGCTCCTCAAGACCTTAACCTGGATTTGAGGAGACGCATAAAGTGTGACTGAGGTTCATGAAAATGCATGTTTAGATGGCATCCAGCGATGAAAGGTGTAGATTAAAATCAAAATGCTGTCTGTATGAAGCATTTGATTGGTCTGTTGCATCAAATTCAGGTTTATTTTAATCCCACACACCATACTGCTCATGTCATGTAAATAGCAGATCTATCCTTGTATAAAGCGCTGTTTTTTATGTGTATCCTTTCAGTATGCACTTTTTACTTTCTGTGTGTTTTAAGAAAGGCAGCATTTTTAAGTGTGCTGAGGTGACTTTGTAAATTATTTTAAGACTAGGGGGACTTGTCCAAAGCTCTCTTCTCTCGCCAACCCCCCTGGCCTGCGCTACGTGCCAGCCACTTCACGTTTGTGCCGCTTGCATATGTGGATTTCACTTTCACCAAACAACAAATCTTTTAATTCTCGCGGTTACACCTCTTCATTGAGAAGAAACACTACTTTTCTCTCATGGTAACACGAATTAGACGATCTACAAGTCTCCGACTTAAATTTTAAATCCAAATAATATATTCAATCTCTTTTCGCTGTTCCGTTATTTCACCGAGTAATAATTTCCGTTTTTTTGCGCTAATGTGATCTTTACTATCATTTTTTGGGGACTTTCGAATTTTAGTACTTTCATTATCTCTAACCTGAATTCTTTACGACGTTCTACTTTGTCATCTACTCTTTGTCTTTTATTTCTGGCCCTGGGCATGGTTAAATCTCTTGGCACAAAGTCTCGTCTTGCGGGATGTGAAAGTATCTCTCTGAAAAAGTCACATCTCGTCCCAGGCTAAAAAGTCTCGTCTCATCCCAGGTTTTTTTATTATAATAGAATGACAAATTCCTGTAGATTATAACATGCCTTTCACTGACAAACAGGAATAAAAAGCTGCTAAAGTAATTTATCGTTTAGAGACTTCTTTGCAATATCAGTAAATGATTTCAAGATATTTGTACAGTTCTTAAAATCCCATTATTTTGATTTGCAGATATATTTTAAATGTCTTTAAAGATTTACAGATATCTTATTAATATTTCAAGATGTCTTCAAAGCCACTTATAGAAAATATCCAAGTATCAATTTGGCTTGCCACAGTGCACTAGTGAGTTTAAAAAAATCTAAGTGAATAAAAACGGCATGAGGATCAGGTTAACCCTATGTGTGATCACAAATTCATCGTACCATTGTGGAAAGTATTGCCAGGGCTGTATATGACGGAAGCCAGGAAATTTCACAGGTGGCTTTTGGAAATTTTAGTGGAAAGAAAGGTAATTGAAACTAAACAAGTGATTCCTGGCTCAATCTGGTTCTAGGCTGAAGGAAAATGTCAGCATTTAAGATCTTTGCGAGCAAGTGTCTAAAAATGCTGCAGTAAAAACCACGAAGGCTGTAGATTAAGTGCTCTCAGCATACTCAGCAAGATGTTTAAAAAGCCAGAGCTGCAGTTGTGGAAACACATTTGTAAGTGATTTTTTTTATGTCACTCTGGAAAACAATGTCAGTTAAATAAAATGCATTTTGCAATACCCCACAAGTGAAATGAATTACTATTTGCACTGACCCAATTTCTTCTGTGTCAATGAAAACTACAATTAATATCAAAGCATATTCACAGCTGATGCCAGGCTAAGCTTGGCTGTGCAGCTGTTGGGACCCTGACAGCTGCTTATAATGCTGTGCCTCCATACTGTGGGGAATAATGAAAATCAAAATGGCACAAATTAAGAAATAACATCTCTTTATAAGTGTTTCTTTAAAAATTAATGACAAGATTGCAGCAAAGAGATAGTACAGAAACTGTGCTCTTCATAAATTTAACTCATTTCATTAGACCTTGTATTTTAACTATTCCATGCAACATTTTTAACAAGCTCCTTATGGAAAAGTTACCATGCTACTAGTCCAAACATGTATATTTGCACAGAAACAATTTCTTTTTTATATAATTTCTTTGAGAAATTGAGAGATTTAAAGCATGTATTCTAAATATATTATGGAATAGAGACCAAATGAAATAAAAAAACAAGAAAATTGTCATTAATGGTCACTGTGGAGAAGGCTCAATGTTTAAAATGGGGTCATGGCTAAGCTACCCTGCTCTTGTTTCTAGATAAGTCCTTTCTTTATTGGTCACTGTCATGGATAAATGACGGAGACCAGGTGTTAGCCTTTTGCTAAAAGATCTAAAGCCAAAATGTCAGCACATCAAAAAAAGCACCAGCACATTTCCTAAATGGGCAGGCATTTCAGTTGTGCAGTTTCCAGATATTTGGGCTTTTTGTTGCTTTTATTATATGAGGCAGCAGTAGGCACGCATTGCTGACATAGCAGCGTCTGGCTGTTCGGAGCCAAAAATTTGGATCATCATGTGACGGTAACTTTATATTGTATCAAACATTTTGTTTAAATATCACCCTTGTAAAAATACCCTCTTTGACAACTTGAAATCTTTAAATTCTGCAGTTTGGTAACTCTGAATAAAACTTCCTAAGTAGGTAATTTTAGTTAATTAATTAGATTGACAGATAATTCATAGACAATGTATTTTCTGAGGAAAAGAAATGCCAAAATAAATGTTTTTACTGTAATTTGAACATTTCATTATATGTAGGTAAAGATACAATATATTAAACTGATTGGCTAAGTTCAAATGATAAAATTGTCAGAAAGAATTACACAGAAAGAATAAAAAAAAATTATTGAAAAGAAAATTAAAAAATAATATACAAAATGCATTCCTTACACTAATTTAATATTTTGTATGCTGTATCCATCTTTATAAACCAATCTAATTTCCACAGAGCAGTTGTGCTATTTTTATTTTTTTATATATGATTGTTGACTCTTACCATCCTCAAAAGCAGTATATTCTACTCGGTATGTTCCATCTCCTTTGTCTTGGATGTAGGCTTCTGTTTTGGCACCTGATGGATTAACAATTCTTGCTTTCACATGGTTGCCCCCCGTTTTGGTCAGTGTACGAGCATCAACTGTGAATTCTGTGGTAACTTCTTTTAGAACTCCTGCAATGTCATAATGTAGAATATAGTATATTAGAATTTTTTTATTCACAATGTAATAATACTGAATAAAATTGGAAATGAATGGGAAGCTGGAATATTATTCTTCAAACTCTACATATCCTATAATAACTTTTGTAATAAAAGAAGCCAAAATCTCACAGATAGATAGATAGATAGATAGATAGATAGATAGATAGATAGATAGATAGATAGATAGATAGATAGATAGATAGATAGATAGATAGATAGATAGATAGATAGATAGATAGATAGATACTTTATTAATCCCAAGGGGAAATTCACAAATTGAATAGACGAGTCTTGGCGTGTAAAAATCCATGCCCACGTTGTAAAAGTAAGTGTGTCCAGGGAACGAATCCACATAAAATAAAGTGATAGGAGTGATCAATAAAAAAGAGAAAAATAAAAGTACAAAAATAAAAGTACAAAAATAAAGTCGTACACGGAGCTGCTGAAAAAGCTGCCACTCTCGGCGGCACCTGAGTCACATACAGATTTGTAAAAAGGCTCAGTGTCATTTTGATACAAAGACACAAGATGATGACAGGTGTGAGCTAATGCTGTTCAGCAGACCTACCACTCTGTCTATGTACTCTGGAGATGAATATCATACATGCTATTACAGACTCATTTTGCAGTTGGGAAGAGATTGCAAACAGAGTTGGTTGAAACCCAGTGCAGTACCTTTAATATTCACAAACAAGTAATATGTAACCATGTCATTATTCATTATTGTCACCATCATCATTTCCACTCCACTTATTTAGATGCCAATCTTTTCTCACCACCGTATTCCAAGCTGTCATTGCCTCTAACATGCCTGATCTTTAAAACTCTTGTCTGTTACCCAGCTGGACTTACACATGAGCCTCATCTTTCATATCTGGGGTGGTGAGCTCATATGGCAGATCTGCATGGCTCTTTTGCACTGAGTCCAACTGAGCAACATGGGTCAACCAACTAACCGGTACTTGCCAGGGAACTACACACTCCCTTGAGTCCAGGAGTGAGTCCTAGCATCCCTTTTCCAGGTGAGGTTCTCTTGGGTTTATATAAGACTATCATGTGGGCCCTTAATGGACTATTCTTTATGTTTTCTGTCCCCTCTCCTTATACCAATTTATCAAAGATAACCGTATTAATAGCTCACATCTCTAGAGAACATGATTAATGGAGCCACTCCCACATGCCAAAATCTTATTTCTAAGGAATGAATGTTATAATTTTAATGTGTTAAATCTTATTAACTTCCAATGAAATACTAAACCATAACAAATAATAAATGTAAAACAAGAAAGAGAAGAACTATTAAACAAACATTCTGTTACTTCTACTTGCACTTCTACTTCTGAAGATCTCAAGAAACATTTAATTATGAGGCTTAAGTAAAAAGGAGGTGAATGGTAACAAATCTGGACTGTAAGATAGATGTAGTAGGATGATGAAATTCAACTTTTTAACTACTATGGTGGTCAAGGAAGTATGTGGCCAAGCACTGTTATATTATATTAAACTAGTTCTTGTGGTGACAAGCCTTTTCAAACTGTAGTTTCAAAGTTTTGATTTTTTCAGTGTATTCTTCTGAGTCGACTGTGGTCCAAATGCTCAACTAAATAAGTATGAAAAACCCAGCCTGTTATCAATAAAAATTATCACCATAAATTTGCAGGCAGATAATTTTGCTTTTAGATTTGTTTTTATTGCAGGTTAATTTCAATTCAATAGATTATTTTAAAAGTTAAATAATCCAGGAACGCCTTTAAAGTAAAATATTTGGCACATGTTTCCATTTTTCATACAGGGTGTTAGCAAAGAAACTTCAGACATGTTACAATCTACCAAATGCCTAAGATTAAGGCATTATTTTTCATTGAACCCCTGAATTATGAAATGTAATATATTAATATATTAAACAGCAGCTGCTTCCTGACAGACATTTATTAGTTAGTACCCACATAACTTTTATTGCTACTACAGGGGGTCCTCAGGTTACAACGTCTCGACATACAACGTTTCGAGTTTACAACGCTCACTCCCATAAAAACCTAAAAAAAATTGAGACGTGTGAAAGAATAAAGGTAAGGAATTTTTTTACACTCATTTTATCTGTTACTACAGTACAGCATACAGTACAGTATATGTATGTCCTTTTCCTTTTTCTGTGGCTTAATTGTGTTTTTATGTCCTAGATTATGGTTTTGCAAATGTGTTAAGATAAGTAAGTGACTTAGGCTAGGGTGTGTTTCGACTTACACCAAAATTCGGGTTACATCACTGTTGTAGGAACGGAACTGTGTCGTAACCCGAGGACCCCCTGTACTATAATTGTTCCAACATGCTGAAGTCATAATAATCTGATTTCTTACCCCGTGGCTCCACTCCTGGTCCATATACTTTAATTCCACTGGTATCGACTGCAGGATCCACCTGGACACGTGCAGGAAATTTAGGCACTGCATGTCCCCCATACTTGATTGTGATTGTGTACATGCCATGGAAAGGGGGTATGTAGGTAATAGAATAGGTGCCATCGCTGTTATTTTGGATATGCACTTCAGCCTTCACACCAGAATCTGAGATTATTTCAATAGTCAGTTCTGCCTCACCAGCTTTAGAACAGTCCACTGTGAAGGAGCCAGCCTCATTAACTTTTCCTCTCTCCAACCCTGGTCCACTGGCTGTGACTTTGCTAGGGTCGAACACTGGCTTTATTATGGCTTTGAAAGGTGAGCCTGGGATGTGAGACTCTGCAAACAGGATGTTTATAGAATATTCTCCAGGCTCTGTAGGTAGATAGGAAACAGAGCAGGAACCATCGCCATTGTCCTGACATTCAATTTTGGCCTCACAAGGACCCTCCACAGTAAGTCCAAGTCCACCTGTACCAGCGCCTTTAGTATCAATGGCAAAAGGAGCAGGCTTCCCAACGAGTCCACCTTTTAGGCCTGGGCCATATGCTCGTACCTTGAAAAAGAAACATTCACTTATACAATATGAACGATATGCATGTGGAAAATTTAGAACATAACATTTCTATTTGGATTACTGTGTACATTGTTTAGAATGAAATAATGAACAAATTTACTTCAAACTCAATCATACACAAGTTAAAAAATTGTCATTGACACTACATACAGAATCACAATTGGCTAAGTTATACTTTTCCCAACAACTGCATTTTAAAATGTTGGACTCATACAAAGAAGCAGGAAATTAGTCTTTCATAATATTTTTACCTTGGAAGAATCAGGAGGCATGACCCCTTCTACGGTGAATGGACTTCCTGGAACAGGATTCCCATCGTAGCTGACATCCACTTTGTAGGGGCCTTCTTCTGGAGGCATGTATTTCACAGTGTGCAAATCCTTTGCTGTCTCTTTCTCAACCTTGCATGGAATAGGCCGACGTGATGGAGAGGTGATCTTCACATCTACTTTACCTTGGCCACCAGCCCCACGAGTATTAATGGTAAACTCCTGGTCTTTTCCAACGTCCACCTCTATAAAAACACAATGTGTGAAAAAAACAGCTTAATAACAAAAAAAAACTTTTAATTTTGTTAAAAGAAAATGTGCTAAATGTGAGCAATATATTGTTACAGTCTTATGGTGGTTGTGCCCTGGATCAGTTTAAAGCTTGGGTGATTTCAGTGTGTATGTTGTCCTTGTGTCCCCTTACACCACCAAAACACTTGTGTTTCCTACCTTCAGTATGAATAAGATAGCCAATCAGGTTGGTTAGTGTTCAAATGTGTCCCAGTATAATGAGTGTGTGCCACTACTGGTGCACTCTTTCACACCTGCTGCTGCTGGAATTGGATGGATGGATTAATTTATTAAATTAAACTTTGAAGCTTCATTAAGGTTTTTTAGGTTTATTACTAAGTCAGACTAGAAATTGTGTTTTAATCTTCAGAATAATTAAATACAGAAGCTATAGTTCACTATTAAAAGTTGTTTGGAGAAATGCACCTATAGTACATGCTTTATGTCAATGAAAATGCTGTATTCACCAGTGAACTTGTTCACTGAATACTTTACTGGAAATTTGCCTTTAGCTGCCTAATTAAACTATTTTTTTTTTCTCGCCTCCAATGATTTTTTTCATGGCCAACATGACGTTCCAGTGCTGTAGCAGGCCATGTGCAGAACTTTCATACATGTCTACTGTAAGATCATTGGTGAAAAATTCCATTTATGCACGTGTTTAAAAAAAAAAGTCAAAAACCTGCAGTATTTTCATTTGAGAAGTACATTAGCTGACCACAATGAGTATTGCCAACAGATACTGTACAGTAATCCCTCCTCCATCGCGGGGGTTGCGTTCCAGAGCCACCCGCGAAATAAGAAAATCCACGAAGTAGAAACCATATGTTTATATGGTTATTTTTATATTGTCATGCTTGGGTCACAGATTTGCGCAGAAACACAGGAGGTTGTAGAGAGACAGGAGCTTTATTCAAACACTGAAAACAAACATTTGTCTCTTTTTCAAAAGTTTAAACTGTGCTCCATGACAAGACAGAGATGACAGTTCTGTCTCACAATTAAAAGAATGCAAACATATCTTCCTCTTCAAAGGAGTGCGTGTCAGGAGCACAGAATGTCACATAGATAGAGAAAACAATCTCTGGCAAACAAATCAATAGGGCTGTTTGGCTTTTAAGTATGCGAAGCACCGCGGCACAAAGCTGTTGAAGGCGGCAGCTCACACCCCCTCCGTCAGGAGCAGGGAGAGAGAGAGAGATAGAGAGAGACAGAGTTTGTTTTTCAGTCAAAAATCAATACGTGCCCTTCGAGCTTTTAAGTATGCGAAGCACCGTGCAGCATGTCATTTCAGGAAGCAGCTGCACAAAAGATAGCAACGTGAAGATAATCTTTCAGCATTTTTAGACGAGCGTCCGTATCGTCTAGGTGTGCGAACAGCCCCCCTGCTCAATCCCCATAAGTCAGGATCACAGAAAGTCAGTGCAAGAGAGAGAGAAAAGTAAGCAATCTAGCTTCTCAGCCATCTGCCAATAGCGTCCCTTGTATGAAATCAACTGGGCAAACCAACTGAGGAAGCATGTACCAGAAATTAAAAGACCCATTGTCCGCAGAAATCCGCGAACCAGCAAAAAATCCGCGATATATATTTAAATATGCTTACATATAAAATCCGCGATGGAGTGAAGCCGTGAAAGGCGAAGAGCGATATAGCGAGGGATCACTGTATATAACACTGATCCCTGTGCAGCACAGCCCCTCATGGCTAATTTGCACACAAAATTAGCCATGTTCCCAGCTAGGATCTCAAAACAAGCCTTAAAGGAGCCATCCCATTATCAGAAAACACAGGAGAAATAATAACAGAATGGAAGATTTATTACTGCTTACAAAGTGTTTCTTTCTTCTTCATAGAAGAAAAATGCATGAAGCATCTGCACATTTATATAAAAAACAAAAAAAGGTGTTCCAGCAGCACTTGGTGCCACAGTTTCAAACAATAATAATTTTCTGTATTTAGCTGCACGATATTACAGACTCCTTTCAGGAATTCTTACTTTGGTGATTTTGGCATTTCCCCATTTTTCTTCTCAGCTTTCTTTTGCACAGCTGATTAAACAATATATTGTAAGTTTCTTCCATATTACTACAATACAGTAATCCCTCCTCCATCGCGGGGGTTGCGTTCCAGAGCCACCCGCGAAATAAGAAAATCCGCGAAGTAGAAACCATATGTTTATATGGTTATTTTTATATTGTCATGCTTAGGTCACAGATTTGCGCAGAAACACAGGAGGTTGTAGAGAGACAGGAACGTTATTCAAACACTGCAAACAAACATTTGTCTCTTTTTCAAAAGTTTAAACTGTGCTCAATGACAAGACAGAGATGATAGTTCAGTCTCACAATTAAAAGAATGCAAACATATCTTCCTCTTCAAAGGAGCAAAAAAATCAATAGTGCTGTTTGGCTTGTAAGTATGCGAAGCACCGCGGCACAAAGCTGTTGAAGGCGGCAGCTCACACCCCCTCCGTCAGGAGCAGAGTGAGAGTGAGAGAGACAGAGAAAAAAATCAATACGTGCCCTTTGAGCTTTTAAGTATGCTAAGCACCGTGCAGCATACTTAAAAGCTGCACACAGAAGGTAGCAACGTGAAGATAATCTTTCAGCATTTTCAGACGAGCGTCCGTATCGTCTAGGTGTGCGAACAGCCCCCCTGCTCACACCCCCTATGTCAGGATCACAGATAGTCAGCGCAAGAGAGAGAGAAAGAAAAGTAAGTTGGGTAGCTTCTCAGCCATCTGCCAATAGCATCCCTTGTATGAAATCAACTGGGCAAACCAACTGAGGAAGCATGTACCAGAAATTAAAAGACCCATTGTCCTCAGAAACCCGCGAAGCAGCGAAAAATCCGCGATATATATTTAAATATGCTTACATATAAAATCCGCGATGGAGTGAAGCCGCGAAAGGCAAAGCGCGATATAGCGAGGGATTACTGTACTGTATATTTTGTCACATATTAGGAAAAGATGCTGTAAAATTTGGGTTTGTACAAAGTAATATTTTAGAATTAGTCATGAAATACTTTGAACACAAAATCCTAATACATCCTAAGTGTAAGAAACAAGCATTAAATTGTTATAATTCTTCAATCCTCAGGTTTTTCAAAATTGACTATTAAGTGACTTATTTTTTACAGCTTGGATGAAATGCAAAACACATTAAAATTTAGGGCCTAGTTCTTTGAAAGCTCATAAACAACCATAAATAAGAAAAAAGCAATCCTTAATATAAATTACTGAAAATTTAAGGTAAAGAAAATAACTGCAAAGTTGAACAGGAAGCAAACTTACTGTTATTAAGTCCTTGAACTTTGACTTTATTGAGATCAAGAGCTGGGGCCACAGTGATGTTAAATGGACTTTTGGGAACTGGATCTCCACCATATGTAACTGAGATAGTCATGTTGCCCTTTGTAAAAAATACAACATTCAAGAAAATTGTTGAACAACTTATGTTGAAGCAGTAATTTAAACTATGGTATAAAGACAGCAATGACCTAAAACAATAATGTTATGATTCTACTAACGATCAAATGAAAGATCAGTTTCATTTTTTGCTTCACTGTGCTGAATACCTTACCATTATGATGTAGAACAAATTACTGCACATTAGTTGTGCACTTCATTCTTACAATGGGTGCTAAACACATACATATTTTAGCCATCTCTGGTCTAGCTTTTGATGAGTTGTAAACTGAGGGAATTTCTTTCTTTATTTTACTGAACACTGAATTACACCTGGGTTAAGGTAAAGTAGTTATACAAATATCCATTGCAAATTAGAAACTTACTGAATACTCTAAGCTATGAAAGAGAAGGACATAAAAGCATTGTTAAAAAAACAAACCACTACTTCTTCTTCTTTCTTAGCTACTGTACAGTATAACAAACCACTAAGTATAAATATTAATATGCTTCATTTACAAACATGCACACACTTTCATAGCTATTCCTCTGAGTTCTGAGTGCTGATCCTACCTGCTGCACCGCTGTATACCTCACGGTGTAAGAGTAGTCATGGTTGTCAATAATTTCAAAGTCCTTGACTGCTTCTCCTTTTGCAGATGCAGCAAAATGGACATCCAGTTTGGCCTTACCGGCACCCTTGGTGAAGACAGTAAAATGAGTTGGTTTGCCAACCTCCACACCTACAAAAAATATGGACATTTATCAGTTTTACCATTTAACCTAACCCAGCAGTATGCAGAATGCAGGTGATATGCCCTTACATTTTGCATGTTAGTAGGAATACTGGTATGTCTTCTATTGTGTGTTCCAATATTTCTTAAAATAATCAATATTTGTAAAGCATTTTTCATTATATACTTTATCTCAAGGCACATTTGATTGAAATGACCTGGGAAAGCTACAATAACTTTCCTTGGATCACATAGTTAATTTGGTGCTAAAACAAGAAAACCACAGCATGTGCATATTTAGGTATGCTGTAGCGCCATGTTATGCTACATTACTCCCAGAAATCTCTCCTTTATTGTAACTGACTTACTAAATAATCTACCAAATCTAATAAACAGAGTCCAATGCATAACTTTAACAAATAAAATTTTGCTGTGGAAGTTTGAACTAGTGAGTCCTATGGTCTAATACATTGGACAGTCTCATGAATTGGCAATGCTAAATTAGCTGCAGTGTGTGTTTACCCTGCAATGGACTGATGCCCTGCCCAAAGTTTGTTCCTGTGCCCTATGCCATCTGGGATAAGCTCCAGCACCCAACCACAACCCTAAGCAGGTTAGAAAATGACAAAGACAGTCCTTACTTTGGAGAAGGCCCAATATGGAAAACTAAGCAAATCACTTATCCTCCCTTGCTGGAACCATAATAGCTAAGCAATAGTATCACAGTACAGCTGAACAAGTGGAAAAAAAACCTTGGAAAGGTAATCTCTGAAAAGAATTCACCAAGTCTTTTACAATTAATACAATTTTTTTCCATTTATGATATGAAATTTTTTTCCCAATATAATAATTTCATACCGGTTTTGCTAAGCCCTGGGCCTTCAGCTTTCACCTTATTGGCATCATGTGATGGGTCAACTTTTATACGGAAGGGGCTGAGAGGAATTTCCTGAATTGAAAGAAAGGAAAACAGTAAATTACATATAAAGAGTGTAACATCAAAGTTGGTTTGGTTTCTCAAGCTTTCCTGCCTTTACCTGATCTGCAAAGAGCACCATGATGGTATAACGACCTGCGCCAGGTGGAGTATATTTTACAGTGAACGTGTCATTGTCATTCTTGATAATGTCAAAATCAATGTCTGCCTCTGCAGGGCCCACCACTCCGGGTGCGCACTTAATTCCAATGCTTACATCACCTAAAAATATAACCAGTAGAAAAATTAAAATAAATGTTTGAATCACCCTCACATTAAACATAGTATGAGGAAATCATAATTATGTTTATCATAAATGTTCAACTTGACAACCTTGTCCGGCTTCACTGCAGTCCACTGTGAAGTATGTGGGTTCATTGGCTTTTAGACCAGTCTTTTCTACACCAGGGCCATAGACTTTGACATTTTCTGGGTGGCTACCTTCTCCAATGTTGACCTACAAAAGTAAATTTTAAAAAGAACCCCATGTCTATACAATTTTTTTTCAAATGTTACTTGAAATGTAGCAAGTAGTCATAGGCTAGCTGAAAAAGTTTGAGATGCCATTAACTGTGTTCTGTACTTGCAGGGAGACTTAGTCCTGGAGGGTTTTGGTATTTGTGCCATCATTGCCATGAACTTGCTGCTCTTTCTACTGTTCCCACTCACAGCCAACATATATATGTGTGTCACATAGTGAACAAGAAATGGAAATTTGTAGAGAACTTTTTCCCAAAGTTCCTCAGCAAGAGAGAAGTGTAGACAATTAAACATGTTTATGGGCCAGTTACAGTATATTCATGCCAATACCCATCATTTCTTGGTGGTGAAGCTCTTTAAAGCTGTTGACTGCTAACTAATTAATACTAACTGAGTATTTTATGTTTCATGTGCCAACTATAACTAGGTTTTTTTAGGAAAACGACATTTTTATTTTGAGTTTTGCTAAATAATAAAGATCATTTAGTTAGTTTTAGATTAGATTTACCTATTGTCACTGTGGCAGTCAAAGTGTTAATGTGAGCAGTTGGTTAATCCTAATCCTCATAATTCTTAACGGCAACAATAAAGTTAATCCAGCAAAATAAATATTGACTCATTTACTTAAATACAATGGTTTAAATTAAGAGTAAGTAAATTTAAGATAAACATCAAAGGTTGTGGAAATCTATAAAAAAAAAACCACTTAGTTATCTAGTTGATGAAAAAACTTTCATCCACCTAAGTTAGATGGACTGAATAGTCTTCTCTTATTTATAAAACTCTTCTTATATAAAACTTGATGACACAAAGAGTGATCCTTGGAAAATTCAATTCTTTTACGTTCTTGTTTTACATGTCCTAAGAAGAGCAGCAATAAAGAATTATCCATTCCATACCCATGTTTCTTAAATTTAAATTTCTCTTACTCTGAATGGACTTTTTGGAATGTTCACTCCACCCCAGGTAATGATGATAGTGTGCTTTATTGGCTTGGTGGGCACATAAACACAGAAAAAGGTATTATCTCCATTATCCTTGATCTCGATGTCGATAGGGAATCCTTCTGCATCCTGAATGAAAATCAGAACTGTGTAAATATTTGGGTAGATTTTTGTTTGGTTTACTATAAAACTAAACAAAGTGTCTGACTACAGTACCTGTGCATAGATCTTAAGTTCTGCTTTGCCTGCTCCACGGGCATCAATAGTAAATTCAGCTGGTTTGTTTACGATGCAACCTGTCGCCTCCAGTCCTGGACCAAAAGCTTTAACCTGAAAAAATATACATATATAAATGATACAAATGTTGCTAAAACCTTATCAGTTCATTTAGCAGATAGGAAAATGTGGCATCCAGTTTTAATGAATGCTGACTTGGCATTCTCATACTGTCCCACCATTTCATTTTAGAACTACAACTGATGTTCTTAAGAAGTATTTGATACACTTGTGATTTCTGTATATTTTACTCTTATGAAGTAGACAAGATAGTTTCTTGTAGTTTTCCTTTCCAGTTGTATAGAGCCTTCATTGGGTCTGTTCATCAATTGCCTCTGCATGTACCAGGCCACTGACCCATTGTGTTTTCTCTGTCATCAGCATACTTAAACCACCTATTCACTGTCTATCAACATGCACTACAAGTGTCATGGGACGTGACATTTAAACTTTTATGTTAGCAGGCCTTAGAATAAACAGAATTACAAAATATGACAAACAACTATACTTTACAAGATCATAAGATCTGTAAAATAACAGGGTGGTTGAACTAATCATCAATATCAATATCACTAAGGCAAACCTGCAAGGATATAATTATGACAACATAAAGGAAATTAAACAATACTAAACAAATGTACATATTAATGGCATACCTTCTCAGGGAAAACATTATTGGCAGCAGGGAATATGTGAGCCATGAATGGACTGTCTTTGATATCTTCATCATCACAGATGACATGAACAGCATAGTCCCCAGGTTCAGTTGGCCAATAGCGTACATCACAAGAGCCATCACCTTTGTCATCGCATTCAATTTTAGCTTGAGATGGGCCTTCAATGGAAAAGCCTATGAAAGGGAAGTAAGACAGCAATCTTAACAATGCAATAAAAGATTTAATTAAACAAGAGACAAAGAAGTGTGATCAAAGCAATTAATTTATGCTGCATCCTCTTACTAGTGCATATGAAAATGAGTATCTGAAAGAATTAATCAGCTGTGTTGGGCTAAATGGCTTGTGCTCATCAGGCCTTTTCTTATTTAAGCATGTGGTCATATCAGATATGATTAATAACTGGGGAAAGTAAATGAAGGCCATTACCTGTGAATAAGCTACACAACTGAATAATCTAAGCACAAAACTGCAAGGTCTAGGCACAAGAATATTTGCTAAAATGAAAATAGACATTATTTATTTAATTTAAATTGCTCTCCATAAAAATGAAACTGTGATCTGTAAACCAAGAGTTAACTTAAATGAAACTAAGCTTTATGTTATTAAATCAGTCTGGTTAGTGCAATTAATACCTCATATTCATTATTATTAAACTCTACATGTTATTTTATGTTATGTAACATCTAAGGTCAAAAACTACATAAGGTTTATTCTATTATGTGTATTATGTCTTCTTATATTTGCTCATACCTTACCAAAAACCAGTATTTGTATTAGCCTTTTCATGAAGAACTGTTAGAAATCCAACATACAGCTATCTATTGAAATTCTCATAAACTTAACACAAAAAACTGATGTGTCTGATTCTTTGGGTCAACATTTTAGTTACATTCTCAAGTCTACATGCTATTTTACAGATATTTATGTTTTTTGTTTTTTTCTTTTACAAAAATTTAACAATTAAGCAGAGAATACATCTTATATGAATATTAGCTGTGGTATAAATCTGTATCAGAACATTATTTGATTCACTAGAAACTGAAAGAATGTGCATTGACCTAGAGAAACATAATGGTACCTGAGCCAACCTGGAATAGAACACAATCTCTGGCAAGATGCTTTAATATTGTAGAGCAGGCTCTGAATGTTCCATGGCTCATGATCTTATGATTAATGTATGGTCTACAGCTTTAGTTTAAAAAGGAAACATGAGTAAGCAGCTACACAAGGCAAGGCCACACCAGAACATTAAAAAGAACACCTGGCGCCTGGTCTTGGAACGATAGTTTTGTATAACAGCCCAAGTCTGCTATTAAGACCATGGCTATATGACAGAGTGAAAGAAAATTAATAATGATAAAATCGCTGTATGCAACAATATTTAAATAAATTTTTGCATAAATATTTTTGGGGCGGCACGGTGGCGCAGTGGGTAGCGCTGCTGCCTCGCAGTTGGGACACCTGGGGACCTGGGTTCGCTTCCCGGGTCCTCCCTGCGTGGAGTTTGCATGTTCTCCCCGTGTCTGCGTGGGTTTCCTCCGGGCGCTCCGGTTTCCTCCCACAGTCCAAAGACATGCAGGTTAGGTGGATTGGCGATTCTAAATTGGCCCTAGTGTGTGCTTGGTGTGTGGGTGTGTTTGTGTGTGTCCTGCGGTGGGTTGGCACCCTGCCCAGGATTGGTTCCCTGCCTTGTGCCCTGTGTTGGCTGGGATTGGCTCCAGCAGACCCCTGTGACCCTGTGTTTGGATTCAGCGGGTTGGATAATGGATGGATAAATATTTTTGACATTATTAACCTGGAACACTGTAACCATACATACCACTTATATTTTGCAATATCATATATCTAAAATATGCATATCTGTATTTACTGTAAGTTCTATTTATTTTTTAAAGGGTTCAAATGTACAGCTTGGTGCTGCACACTTAACAGATTTTTTTTTCTCACCCAGAGTTCCAACTTCAGTTCCAATGGCCTCCACCACAAAGTCTGCGGATTTGCCAACCATTCCAGTCTCCAGGCCAGGACCCCAGGCTCGTACCTTCTGAACGCCTGCTTCAGGACTTATATGAACTTCAAAAGGACTATAACAGATAAAAAGTTAAAATGTAATATTACTTTAATAATGTACTGTTTTACCTAATACACATGTTAACTGCTATGGAGTTTTACTTAGAAATGCTTTCTATATTCTATTAAATGACTGAGTTTCCAAATGAAAAAAAGCACTTTTGAACAGACAGTGTGGACAAGGTACCAGACCATTTAATGGCTCACTTAACACACACACCTACACTTGCACTCACTCGGGACAATTTACGTTTGGCAATTAACCCAATCTGCACGTCTTTAGGATGTGGAGGAAAAGGAAAGCTCACACAGATACAAGCAAGATGGGCAAAGTTCACATGGACTATGACAGGTGGGGGTTTCAAACCCAGGTTGCTGCATAACACCACCATGCCATCTCTACTCAATACACCACAGATAAAATACATAAAATTACATGTTTTCTACAGTTACAATATTCTTAATTTGCATACAAAAGGGTAAATACTAAATCAAGAACTTCATCAGACCTTCTTGGGATGGCATATCCTCCCCAGGTGATTGTGACTGTGTATTTTCCAGGAATTACAGGGTAATATTCACATTCAAATACTCCATCTGCCATCTCACGGATTTTCACTGGCTCCTCTGCACCTCCTATTACAAACATATGAGAAATATTCACATAAAAACAAATTTAATGTATCACAAAAGATTCCAGTTAATTCAGACTGACGGTTAATGACCTAAATTGAAAAATTATTTGCAATCACTCATCTTTGTGTAGTCTGTCATTACTTTACTGCATATTGACTTGACATATAAAGGTTGCTTATGATTCACTATGTGATTTTGAGCACATCACTTAAGGTGGTCACTATCAAATAGTAAGGATATTAATCCACAAACGTTGTGCTGTACTGGTCATGCTAAGAGCACAAGAATGATGTGTTCTCAGCATGGACAACAGTGCAGATATCTCAGGAATTAAAATATATTTGAATTTGCTCTGAATGCACTGAAAATCCTGATTTTTTGATTTCTTTAAGAGTAGTGCATATTCATTCATTCATTCACTCTTTAAATTCACTTTATCTAACTTACATAAATTACCTTTTTAATGTTACTTTTATTTCTTAAATACCTAGAAACCATGACTTTATTAAGTGTTAAAGACAAAAAAATGCACACATGAAATAAAAATTGTTTTATTTTATGCAGTTTGTATATATGTAGTATGTCAGCATAGTCTTGAAAAATATGCATCAACAATGTGCTTTTTAATTGTTTTATATACTGTAAGTGTCACAGCAGATGGCCTGGCATCTCGACAGGGATGGAAGGTGAATCTTTGTTTGGCCAGGAGGCAGTAATGCAAGGACAATGTGAGAAGTAGGATGGTTAATAATTCCTATCCCAACTGGGATAAAAAAATAACGAATGGACTTAGGTAGACTGGAGATGCTGAACATTTCAATCTTACGTACGAGATGGGATAGTGTTCTTCTAGTTTGGCCCCAGTCTAGACAGTTGCAGGGTTTCCTGGGATTTTTCTTTCGAATGTCTACCCTGTTATGATCCTTGGGTGTTGCCAGGGGTATGCTGTTGGGAATACATCTCCCTAGTTTGGGAGGCTTCTGTATGACCCGGAAGTGCTTCCATTATATGAGGCCTTGGCTCGGGAAGTAGTCCTGGGTCTATCATAAAAGGAAGCAGTCTCACTTCAAGGGTTGAGTCAAAGTTGGGAGGCAGAGGGCAAAGCTCAACTATAGGAGTGGAAGGAGATATTGTATTCATTTGTGATTGTGGTTTAGACTTTGAATACTGGAACAAAAGGTATTGTGGATAATAAAACATTTATTTGTACCCAAGATTCTCTTGGTGTAATTGTGTCTGGGGTTTGGGGGCTCAATGGTGCACCCTGGAGGTGACAATACATACAACAATTTATACCTTCATCTGACTAATATCTCCCACTATGTATTAATGAAATGCAGGGTGACTACTTACTTGGCCCTTTTATTAGCACTTTCAGCTCTCCACTACCAGCTCCTTTGGTGTATACTTTGAAATCTGCAACCTCTTTTACTCTGACCCCCTTTGGTTGCAGGCCCCGTCCTGTGGCACGGCAAGCATTGGGATTACAAGCTGTAAAGAGAGGTGGGGAAAAAATGAGGAAATTACAAAAATAAAAAAGCAATGGAATTAATTGGCATATCAGATATATGATTTTATCATGGCAGAAAATTCACAGAATGAAATAAGAAAAAAAAAGGCAAACAAGAATATGGTACAGGACAACAATGCAATGATTCATTCTTTAGTTGTGTTTCATGCAGTACTTTTTTACAGATGAAAATTACTAAACAAAAATATTGAAAAAAGGAATCTATAGTATAATAATCAAAGATAGATAGATAGATAGATAGATAGATAGATAGATAGATAGATAGATAGATAGATAGATAGATAGATAGATCCATATCCCAAATATGGACAAAGTGGGTTTAAAAATGGATGGATAAATTTATGAACATATATGCTGTAGGAAATATAAATATATATACAGTGGAACCTCGGTTCACGACCATAATTCATTCCAAAACTCTGGTCGTAAACCGACTTGGTCGTGAACCGAAGCAATTTCCCCGATAGGATTGTATTTAAATACAATTAATCCGTTCCAGATCATACGAACTGTATGTAAATATATATATTTTTTAAGTTTTTAAGCACAAATATAGTTAATTAAACCATAGAATGCACAGCGTAATAGTCAACTAAATGTAAAAACATTGAATAACACTGAGAAAACCTTGAACAACAGAGAAAACTAACACTGCAATAGTTCGCGCTATAGCGCTACCAACTGCTGGCTAAAAACACTTTTTTAATGAGTTGTAAGCACAGGGTAAAAATGAACATTTGAAAAAATCCGTAATTTAATAAACCACCAAGAAAAGTAACATTGCAACAATGCACGCTATGAACCAATCGCTGTAAACAGAAGTCAAAACAAAATCAAGCCCAGTGCATTCTTTAACTGCCTTCTCTACCTTATGAGTCCAGCCCTCTCTCTCTCTCGCGCTGCCTGTGTGTGTGAGTCTGTGTCTCTCTAGTGCTGCCTGTGTGTGTGTGCGCGGGTCTCTCTCTGGCGCTGCCTGTGTGTGTGCGGCTCTCTCTCGCGTTGCCTCTGTGTATGTGTGTGTGTCGCGCTCTCTCTCTCTTGCTCGCTGCACAGGAAATGCACAGGGAGAGACTAAACATGTACAAACCGAAAGGGAAACTGGCTTGTTCGTATACCGAGTGTGTGGTTGTGAAACGAGGCAAAAGTTTGGCGAACTTTTTGGTCGTAAAACCGATTTGTACGTGTACTGAGACGTTCGTGAACCCAGGTTCCACTGTGTATATATATATATATATATATATATATATATGCAACCCTGAACTGCATTAATTAAGTTAGAAAATACATCAGTTTATGTATACTTGAAATTTATGTTGCTTTTTATGTTAACAAAACCCTTTCAGCTCCATTTTACACACATATGAAACAGTGAAATACAATTATCAATATTTGTTGGACAACACTGTTTGTGTGGAGTATTCATATGCTTCCTGTGGTGGCTGCATTGTTTTTACAGGTACTCAGAGTTCTTGCCACATCCCAAAGATATGCATGTTGGGTTACATGGCGACTCTAAATTGGTCTGATATGAGCGACTATACCATTTTTTATGGACTAAGGTTAGCTTCTACCTTGCGCCTAATGTCAGCAATTTATGGTGCAATATAAAAAAGGTTCTTCTCAAAAACAACGACAAATCAGCACTTTGACCTGGCACATATATTTAGGAAGTTGCGAGAGTTTTTCTTAGTCTTGTCAACATATTTTGTTGACTTTCAGAAGGGTTATGACTGCATTCCCTGCAGGTGCTATAACAATAGGGTCTCAGAGTTGTTTTTTGTATTCTATTTGATTCAATCTGTATTAACTGGGTATGTCTCCTCCCTTAGCCATGATATTCCACAGAGGTATAGACTCTATACAGTTTGGGGACTTGAGGGCATGCATCTTCCCTATAATTTGTGAATGAAAAGTCCACTTAGCCATATCTTCATCAGATTTTGCTTTTCTAGGTAGAGTGAAGACAGAGAAAAAGGTACATTTCTCAGTTGACCGGGGAACCACTGAGAATCTGTAAATTTCACAGAAAAAGATGAAGGCTTGCCTGCCCAACTTTAATTGCACTGGAACTTTCACAACGTAAATGAGATGAAATGAGAATATCAGTGGTTGGATTTTTTCACACTAAGATTGTCAGAACAAAACTTCTTATCATGAAAATGCATGATGCCTGACAATAAGGCACATAATGTTCCACCAGCCATTATAGCATTATATAAAGATTCTCTACATAAATCCATCCATTTCTCAAACCTTCTTATTCCATATAGTGACACAATTAACCAAACCTTATTCTAGCAGCAAAAGCCATAAGGCAGAAATAAATCCTGAAGAGAACAGCATTCTTTCCATGTTGTTCAAACTACACCCACTTGCTAGGGACATTTTACATCACTAGCTTTAAACAACATGCTACAGGATGATGGGAAAGATCCAAATATGGTAAAAAAAAAAAACACTGATGCAAATTTGAAAACAACATGCAAACTGCAGAAAAAATACATTTGCAGCTTGGATTTGATACCCAGGACTATTCTTTAAATAACAAGCTAAGCTAGAAACTTGCAAGAATGTTTGAACTGTAACCATGCAGCTGCAGAAGTCTTTCAAAGTGGGAAGTTCTCTGAACTTCTAATTGCAAAGTGTGTTAGAAAAACAAAACTGAGTTGAATTCCAGTTACTTTATCATGTATTTTTAACATAAAAATTTAACTGAATAACAAATAATTATTTTGTGCATTTTGTCATAATTGTAAAAGTCAAAATAAAAAAAATATATTCAAATACTTACATACAGTACAAAGACTAGTTAATTGATTGATGCTTATTCAATTGATATTTCTTTTCATTTTAAAAATCCTTACTAAACAAAATGATGCATAGTGAAAAACAGATTATTCTAAAAATTTTATAGTTTTCTAAACTGGCTGATATGCATATTTGCATTTATAAAGTGATAGATTAAAATCACTTTTTATTAAAGATAAAACAAAAGTTAAGAGAATCAAAATTTAGAGAAATAAATAAAGATATGCATTATTACTGAAAGATGACCTACTTTGTTACAAGTATACTGTAACAATGCAAGAGTTAATATGGTAGTAAGTAGTGCATATGTCTGAGTAATTTTTGCTTGTCTTTGTCTGATTTTTGAACACAGTAAATCTAAAACATGAAACATTTTGGTTTATCGTATAAAAAAATAAATACAAAAATAAAATTCAGAAGAACCCTAACAAATGTTTTGCACAGCAGACACTTTGTCATTCCATTTTGTAAAACTCACTGAACAAGTACTTTAGACAAATCTGAAATTGTTTCTGCATTTAAGACTATATCCTGATTTTTTTTTTTTTATTTTACAAAACAGTGTTAATAAGAAGGCGTGACACTTCAAAAAGTAAATTTCCTTTGTATCTCTACTTTATGAAAGTATAATTTGATGTTATATATATTTTTTAAATAAAACATCATGAATGAGAAAAGTGCCTGATGGTTAAGGAGCTGATCTGTAGCCTCAAAGGCTATAATGTTATACTTATTGCTGGTTTACTGCTTGTGATCAGATTGAATAAATGATGTAACACTTGTGAACCTGCTTCGTCAAATACAGAGTAATGGGTTCTATCGCTTATCTGGGCAGGACTTGGCACAAGATAGGAATCAAACTTGAACTGGGTGCCAGTCAGTCACTAGGCCCACTCATGTAAGCATGCTTATTCAAAATTAGGCCAATTTAGAATTACAAATTAACACACATGTCTTTGGGATGTGAAAAAAAAAACCCCAAGTACCCAGAATACAACACATGCAGACACAGGGAGAATGTACAAACTCCACACAGACAGCAATCAGGCAAGGTATTCAAACCCAGGATGCTGCAATCATCTGGACAGACTGCTAACCACTGTGCCATACTGGATGAAACAAAAATCTTTCTAAAAGTAGAATGCAGTGGATGTGTAAAGAGATTTGAGGTGGTGGCTACTCATGATAGGCCCAATATAAAATAAAGACTGTATGTATTTTATTGTGTTATTGGAGGAGACTTAACAGTGAATTTTTATATATGTATTTCTACATCATTAATTAGTTGCTTTTCTAGTTAGTGACAGGCAAGTAAATGACAAAATTTAAAATCTGTCAAGAAAAAAATGCATCACATGTGGGCAAATGATTAAAAATACAAATGAATGCTATATGACTGTCGTTGTGATTTGAGACAAGAATCAAATGCAGTTCAAGTACACTAAAGCTACTGTTTATGGACCCATGATAGGCGAAGCTTCAGCGCATGCCATCAAAGCTGTAAGGCCCTGGATGTCCAAACATATGAGACTGCACAGGAACAAGGCAAGCCAGCAGCCCATACTAACTTGGTCGATGCGGTTTAGGTGGAGTTGGGGGCGGGACTTTCTTTGGCTTTTCACTTGGTGGAGTGCAGATAGACTGAGGTATAATCTGAATGGCTGGAGCACCAGCTGGTTGGCCAGACTGGGGAGCTAGAAAAACAGACAGGCATTATAATCAAGATGTCTTTTTCTTCTTTTAGCTACAGGGAAATGCTTCTGCATATTATCTGTTAAGACCATATAGAAACCAGATTGTACATAGATGTTCACCACCATTGGAACAGCTAAGGCCACTTTCCACAACCTTTCCAATTCTGTTGCCTGCAATTTCTTTCTCATATTATGGTAAATCCATTTATATACGATAGCATTCTTTCGATATGAACAACAGCCCAAAAAAACTGAAATATTTAATAAAAATAGTGATATTGTAACAGCGGGGCTATTTTTTTTTTTAATAAGGACAATTTAAAAGTAAAATATAAAGAAGTAATACTGTTCATCCTCTAATTAAATTCTAATATTTGAGACTTGAAGACTTTTACTCAAGAAAGAAGCTTATAAATGGAGAAGAAACTACTGTTATGAGCTTCACTATCCCAAAGAAACTTTAGTGCCTCTTTTTTAAAAATTTATTCAAAAGCATAACTGGAAAGTGGCATTAGATACCTTCTGAAATGTGTACATTAAATGGGCTTTTTGGGATCTGGGCTCCTGCAAAAGTGACATAGATGGTATGAGGCCCTTCCATCACAGGTCGGTAGGTGCAACGGAAAATGCTGTCTCCTTTGTCCTCAAGAATGACCTCGACGGTATCACGTCGGCCTTGGGGATCAACAATAACAACACCAACATCTCCTGCTCCAGCTCCTTCAGAATCAAACATGGAGAAGTACAGTTATTTCAGGATTTCTGAAAACAATAACTTAACAACATCATTATTGGTTAGAATAAATTATGAAGAAGATTATAAAGTGCTTTATTATAAATTTAAATTCTGTACAATGTTGTTAACCTATCATACAAGACTGAAGAATTTTGGTAAATTGTACTGTACCTGCTGTGTAAATGTCAAAGTAAGTTGGTTTGTTGGCAACATTGCCTGTAGGCTCCAGGCCAGGTCCCCTAGCAGATACTTTGTTAGCATCTCCTACAGCCATAGAAATATTGACCATAAAGGGACTTTTGTCTATGTTTTGGCCAGCAAACAGCACTGTCACCTGCAGGAAGAAAATGTAATCATCTTTTAGAACAGTTTATATATATTTTATTCGCAAAAGGAAAATCCTAACAATTGACACCTACATCAGCAAAATTAGTTAATCTTTGTCCTTGCGAAGGTTTTCATTATGTACACAATGAAAATGTGATGATTTAATAAAGACTTAAATAAAAGTTGCAATGGAAAGGAGCATTTTGTGGTAGTGGTTAGCATTTCAGACATTGTACCCTACTATTTCCAGCATTTTTCATAGTATAGCTTACCTTGTGAAGGCCTGCCACTTTTGGGATATATGTGACTGAATACGTTCTGTTTTTGTCATTGTTGGCAATAACTCTGGCCTTTAAATGTAACACAAAAAAGTAAGTTAAACAAATTAATGTTTTGGTAGATAAATTCAACATTCCACGTTTTCACCACTAATGTACAATAAACACATGGTGCTCACATACCTCTTCTGTATGCCCCTCAGGGTCTTCTACAAACACCAGTACTTCTCCCAGACCTGCCTCAATGGTCTCTACAGTGAATTCTGCAGGCTTCAGTACAATGTTACCATGGGGTTCAATACCTGTGAGGAATTAAAAAAATTAGCCAGATAAAACAGAGCAAGAGGCCAGCAAACAAGAGCAATAACAATCTTTATACTGTTTGAATTGTAGTTTCAAAGAAAAAGAGTGATGGAAAAGCAGTCTGTATATTTTATTAGCCTTTATGCCAGCTTTCTGCATTGACATTTTATGGGGTTTTGATAGCAGACACAACGTCGAAAGAAATTAATGATATACTTGACTTAGCACTTAACTTTTTATTATCATTACTTTATTTCCTCTCTGCTTACTTCTTAATCAAATTAACCTGTTTTCATCACTGCCCTTGTTTTTTCAGAGAAAGATTTGCTGATTTATCTCTTTCATCGTTTTAAACTCTTAAGGCATCCTCTGTTTACTTAAGATGAAAACATTCAGCATGTTCAGTCATCGCTCAGAGCTTATACCCTGAAGTCAAGAAATAAAGTTCATGTTCATGGGACTTCATAATATGGAGAAGAGAGCAACATACGGTATTCCAGAAACAGTCTCTCAGGTTATAAATAATGTGTCTTGATTTGCAGTGCCATATAAGTATATACAGGCATTCTATTCACTTCTCTACACTGCCTGTTTGTATGCAGGAATGAGTTCACTAGGACTGGTAGATTACTTTCACAAGGCACACTTTCAAGATGCAGGCTCCCATTGTTTAATTATACTTATACCTTTACCTATGTATAGCTGTTTACATCGTACATCTTTGGCCAGGTATTCACAACAACTGAATTTTGCTTATATTTAGGTGCATTTTATCTGCTAATTTATGCAATTTTGTTCACTGTTTTCTATAAATCTGATATATTTAGATAAAGTACTACATACTTAAATAGTTATTTTTTGTTAAGTTAAATTTGTACCCATCTACACACAACAACTTGAATTCTTGCCTCGTGTGTAATGATTAGGTTTTCATTGCATATTTTCTCTAAAGATTTTTGAAAGTCAACAATTCTCATAAAACTGGCATAATAGTAAAATAGCATCTCCCATGTCTCATCCTGTGTTGACTGAGACCACTAACACAGCCATATAGTGGATGAAAGCTTCTTCCTACTTTACTGTGACTGAATTTGAACAATGATATTAAAAATGCGTAACTGAGCATATCCATTTTGAGAAGCCAGTGGCGGAATGCCAGCAAGAACCGTATACATCATATGGCATCACCTAGGATGATGTGATAGATAAGAACGTACAAAGGATGGAAGTGACAGCAGTTTGTGGCTGTTGAAACTCTGGTCTGGAGAAAAATTTGTAATTGCCTTCTAACCTTTACTCATCAAATATCGAGTGTTTTTAGCTATAGTTTAAACATCTAAAATTTCCTAAAAATAAAACTCTTAAATCCTGACTAAATCATTTTAATAAATTTAATTGACAGAATGAATGTAGCGTGGAGTAACAGTCACAGGATTATCCAGCAAAGGCTTTTGAAAGTGTATGTCATTTCCAACATTTAGTATATTTCATTATAAACAAATATAATCTGTATCAACTGCCTACACATAATATATTGTAAATTAATGGAAATTGAAAATACAAAATATCTGCATTCTAACTTTAATTCATCAGGTTGTATAGTATGTTTTCCATTCTTCCCAAAATGTAAATAAAAATATCCTTTTGTTCATGTCTAAGTCTTTACGTCATGACATAACATTTTTTAGAAACTGTACAAAATATAATTTTTTTTGTTAATTGAGTTTAATTTATAATGTTTTGCATTAATTCCTCATGTATTATATTTTGATATAAAGTGATTTGTATGATTTACCTAATTGTTACCTAGAATCTAAAAAAAATTGCATAGCTAAAAATGCAATATTTGCAATATTTTGTCTTTTGGTAAGGCTAAAGAATTATATACAAACCATTTCCTAATTTCTCTGAAGAAAAAAAGTATATAGATTTCAGAAATAGCAAAGTGCTGTTTGCTGGATTTACAGTATATGTGTTGACGTACCTGGCCCATAGGCTCTGGCCTTCTTGGGGTTCAACTGCTTGGATCTGAGAGGGGCACCTGGTTTTAGCTTGGCTTTGGGGAATTGAGATAGGTAGGTCATCACTGAGTGTTCATCCACATTGGGGTCAACAATCTCTTCTGGTGCTATCACCTATCAGAACAAGCATACATCAAGTTGAAAAACCTTTAAAAAAACATTTTTTTATCAAAACAATTTATATTTATGCATCTCCCTTCTTTCTCTCTCTATACATACACACATACATATATCATACATCATATACAGTATCTACACATACACACACACACACATACATACACATATATATATATATCTATGTGACATTTTTGCATCTTCTTTGGGGTTGCTTACTGTCAGATGCTACATGAATAAACTATATTAGACCAAACATGCTAAGTAAATGGATAGGGGAATGGATATCCAAAATTTAAAAAGAATAAAAAGGAAAGCTATATGTTTCATTATTGAATATAGACAGTTACTGCGTATAATACAGTATGGTCTAGTATAAGTATATTTAATCTGGTCCCTGATTTTGACAATTCAGCACTATTGCAGTATGTTCCTGTAATTATGAAGTTGTTTTCAATTAGTTTCAAATACCAGGCCCATTTTTTTTAGATTTCTTTTAAATATGATAAAACTCAAACTTAAATCTTTGCAAATTAATAATATACAAATGTCACCACTTATTGTTTGATGTATTTACTGCAAATGAAAAAAATATAAGCTCAGTATTATACTTCTTAGCATTCAAGAATATAAGCATGATGTCTTTAAACAGTCTTTTACTTTCTACAGCTTCACGACCAAACATTTCAGTATAGATGGATGGTTTAGAATGTCTGGATTGATCTGGCTAATATTCTTCTGAAGATGGTAGATCATTGCCTACTTAATGAACAGTGCATTCTAATCTGATTGCTGACACTGGGCTTTCTTCATTGGTGTTCTAAGCAGCGTTAGCGTGTATAGTGTTAAATATTGATAGTGACATTTGAAAACTGCTAATCTGAACATTTCTTGATTTGCTGCCAGCAATCTTTCAGAAAGTACAATTTGAGGATTACTGTTTTTATTTTCATTGTACTGTACATAAGTTAAGATGAGCCTCAATGTCCACTGTGTACAAGAGTAGATAATTGCTTATGAAAACAGCTTATTATGAAAAACATAAAAGAAATTACATTGCAGTATTGAACATGCAGTTAGGTTTGTTTTTATATGTTATGAAAATATCAGCTGAACATTCAATAGATATTAATTATAATTTGGCTTCAGTAAAAACATTTGAATAATATTAATACTGATAACTTATTCATACACTTCCCAGCAGTACTAATGGTCTTTGGCAAGTAGAAGAATGCAAAATGTTTCCCTAGTTTTTGAATTTGAAGGCTAAGAGAACAATGACTTTTCAGTTTCCTCCACAACAGTTGTGTGACAGACAAAAGTGATAGAGAAATATAAAGGGCATATGTATGAGTAACTAGGGTTATTTTGTCATTCTAATACTTTTTAAGACTTAATGAATTATAGTAGGAGGACATTGCCTTCAAAGACAATGAGTGCACATCTAAATGTTATACCATTGAAGTTTTCAGTACTGTACATCTTTTGGAATTTACAAGCTACATTTTAGTTTGAGGCAAGCATTGTAGCTTACATACTAGAGTTAAGTGGAAAAACATGATTTAGCCTCATGTTGGGTGTCCTGTTGATTCTGCATGATAACACAAGAGTCCTGGTGGTTTTGTTATTATTTAGTCAGCATCCATCAGTCACTATGATTTTTTATTGACTTTCTCTGTCCTTGAACTCTTAAACAAAGGCAGCATACAAAGAAGCACGTCCTATGAACATTGTTATCAGTAGAAGTCATTGTAATTCAGATAAAGCTGGAAAATCTAAGCTCTTTTCCTTATTAAAAAGTGTGCTTGTGTCACCACCATATTATACTGGTTTTGGGTATGAGAAATTAAATGGTTGGCCCCAGTGTTAAATGGTATTTCTGTGTTCTTAAAAGCTTTAAAGTAATTCTTACAATAGTGTGCAGTAAAAGATCCACATGTTCTCTCTCAAAAATAGTCCGCAATAATAACAGATATGCTACAGATATTAAACAAGGTTCATTATATTTTAATGAATTATGATTTGAATATTATACAAGATGCAATCTTGTATAATACAGTATGCTGCAACAATGCAGGTGAGAGAATATGCACTGAAGTATCCTTCTATTTTATAATCATGCTCAGAATAAATTGAAGAATAATGAAAAATTACCAATGAATCTGGTAATTTCAAGAAATTGTGTCATTATGCCAAAGTGTTTGTGAGCATATTTTTCAATATTTACTGAAGCAGTAAATCTAAGAACAATATATTTTTCAATAATTTTGCTTAAGGAATGATTGCATATTGACTTTGAGCTACCAACAACTTGTAAATGACAGCCTGTATGAAAAAACAAAATGTTCTTAATACATTTTCAACTTGAACTCACTGAAGTTTCCTGTTTACAATACTCTCCGTATTAGAATTTGTATGAGATAATTGAATCATTGTAATAATTAGACTCTTTCTATCTGTATTCCTATGGTGAATTAATCTTTACAATTTCTAAATCTAGGATAACAAAACACTTGTCATAGTAAGTAATGCCAATTGTATCTTGAATTAATTAACCCTGAGTCTGTTGACTGTCATAAAACAGTTTTCATTTAGCTAAAGTGGTGCAGTCATTGTGGCATACATTTCTCTGGAGCCATACTTTTATGATAAATTAAAAAGAATAACTTGTTTCAAACCTGAGGCACTCCAAGCCAGTCATCAGCCTGCTGCATGGCCTCTCTGGCATTCTCTACCGGCTGCTTTGGATCCCAGGTCTCCCAGTCCGGACACAGACCTTTCAAGTTAAAAAAACAAACATGCATGAAACACAAGAACCACAAAACAACATGAGGAACAAAATATGAAATGATAGATAGATAGATAGATAGATAGATAGATAGATAGATAGATAGATAGATAGATAGATAGATAGATAGATAGATAGATAGATAGATAGATAGATAGATTTGGGGTGCTACAGCAGCCTATAAATACAGTATGATTAACTGTCAAATATACAAAATTCTATGCAGAATATGCTAAAATAAATCAAATGAAATGCACATTTTCAAAATTAAATTAAATTTAACATATTAAAAGAAGTATATATATTGTCCAACTAAAGATTATGTGGTTATGATGACCATGCCAGACTTCTCTACTGACAAAATATAAATAAAATGTGTTTGTGGTTTCATAAATAACTGAATCAGTAAAAAGATTACAATTGTTGTTATCCTGACATTGTGTTTATTCACAATGTAATACTTTTTATAATACTGGATATTATGTACAACTAATGACATCTTGGATATTGTAGAATTTTAGTATTAGTGGACAAAGATAATTTTGTTGTTGTTGTTGAGTTTATGTCTTTAGTATTAACATTTTAACCCAGAGAATACATTAGATTTGCTTTCTTTCCTTTCTTTTTGCTGGATCAGGAAATGTTTCAGCTGCTAGATGCTTGTTTCCAACAGTGAGCATGTGTTTTAACACAAATCACATGCTTCTTGGACCACAGCACTCAGCACCAGGGCAGCTGAAGGACGGCAGCTTAGGGCTATCGTTGAGGGTGGCAATTGCCCACACTGTGGGGTGGCACAGTGGCAAGCATTACTGCTTTACAGCATCAGGAGTTTGTTTGATTCTTAGCTTAAATACGTGTGGAGTTTGCACTTTCTCTACATGATTTCTTTCCACATTCCAAATATATGAGTGTTAGAATAAACTGTGTTACTAAATTAACCTGCAGTGAGTGAATGAGTGAGAGTGGAAAATTTAAAGGATGATAACCTAGTACATTTAACAATGTGCCTGTAGGAACTAATACGGCTTATTTTCATTTGAAATGTGACAACGTAACTGAACTATTCTCTCCAGATGTTGTCCATCTTTCTACCAGATTCTGCGACACATGACAAAGCCTGTGATTGGTCTACTCAGGCATCACATTTCAGTTGATATTGTGTTTATACTATTGCTTGAAATACATTTACTTACATAAAATCAAATGGCAATGCACCATGAACAGAACTGGAGAGGCAGATCAGCCTAAATTTTAAACTGTTTCAACTTATAATATAAAGAGTTACACATCTGTGCAGCTATTCTTACATTTGCCTACTTGTTGTGTCCATATAATGTGTATGAGTAACATAGGTATGGAAAAAGCTATCAGTTAATTGCTGATAATAGCATTAATTAGTAGGTTAGTTAAAAATACAAAATCTTACACAAATATATTGTATTTGTTTGTGAATTGTTACTTGTTGCATATTTTTACTTAATATAAAATGTTCAAGAATTAATTTATTTTACTATGAACATAACTTCTTTTTTAAGATGTGGCTATTGATTATCTTAATCTCTGCAAAGACAGATTAAATACACTTTGTCCTTGGCCTCTGACACACAGGATTGAATGCAGTGTGCTGTAAATGGCAATGACTCTCATTTAGCACAATGATAAATAAATACCTATTATGGAAGTCTGGACGGCTACACATGAATGTACCTCATTCCCCAGTGCCAGTCAATGTAAAAGTCAAATACAATTAATAGTTGGGGATTGTTTGCTTGTACTTTTCATAATTATATTATTTAATCCCTAACTTACAATGCATTGTTAAGTATTGAGTAAAAGGCATTCTGTGTAAATGTATTGAACATGGGAAATCAGTAAACCTAAACAAAATTTAAAAAATCTAAAACACATTTCCAAGGATTTGGAAGACCAGTTACCACAAACTGCTTTAAACATCAAAATCCCACATTTACTGGAATTTTTACAGTTGAAATTTGTAACTTTTATGAATGAAGGGATTCTAATTAGTGCAAATGGGAATACCTATTATGGTAAATGTTTTCTGTAATATATATTGCATTAGTAGACAATATTTAACCAAGCATTTCTTTTAAACCTCAGAAATAGAGCAACATTGTTATATGATTGTTTAAAAAATAGTTAATTTTTGAGGCTAAAGTGATTACTTCTTTAGCAAACTGTAATACTACTGTTGGTGAATGTGAGCTTTCATTTTTTTTTATTAATTTGAACTTTTATTTCTTTAAGTCAAGTAGTGTACAGTGGTTAGAGTTACTCTGTTTTTTCTTCCCATTTCCCATGTTAGTTAACTGGGGGCCAGTGCTACTGAGTGTACACCATGACTGGTGCTTTAATCAAGGACAGTTCCTGCTCTTCTGAACTAGATAAAGATGGCACAATGCTGGGTGGATGCAAGTCAAACACACTAAAATCTGTTAAACATTTGCTGAATATGTTTTATGTATAAAGAGCAATAAAGCTCTGTTATTTGGCGTTAGAATAAAATGTTGCAACCAAACAAAGCGAACATATCTGAACACTAAATCATTTAATTTAATGAATAAACAATGAACAAATGCATCATTCTTTCTTGCCTTCTAAATTTGACTGTCTACGGAAACCATTTAAGACAGGACTAAGCTTGTGTTTAAATAATAAGTACAGTGCTGTACTGTTACATTATAAACTATTTCACCCTACAGACTACAGCCATGGCATGACATACTGATAAAATTAATTTTGTACAACCCTATTATTGTGCAATGAAGTGTTTTATTCAGTATAACAATAAATTCAGTTGTAAAAACCCAATAGAAATCAGCCAATTTCTTTTATTGGGTTTTTTAACATTGTAGCAGGACCCAGTGTGATGAAAAAAAGCTGACTCTTTTTCTCCAGTTAGACTCTTGTTCTTTTTTCTGCTTGGTTTTTGAATGGTGCTCTCATTTCATATGATTTTCCACTGCAGTCTTCAATCCCAAGGCATGCCATCAGCTTGATTGATTAAGCTAAATTGTGCGCAAGTGTGTATGTTTGTGTGGGCACCGTATAATAGGGTGCTATGCAATACACAGTAAGCTTTTGTTTGGAACAGCATTGACCCTCTTATAACCCTGTAATGGAATAAGGCAGGTTGGAACAAGGGTAGCTCTGGCTTCCTCCAACAACATTCATCTTAGTTGACTGGAGACTTTAAAGTTGTCCAGATTGAATAAATGTGGTTGTATATGTGAGTGTGAATTGTGAAGGGCTGCTGTCTGACTCAGGCTACAGGTTCTCTACAACCTTACTTTTGGAAGAGGGGTGCATTTGTTTCTTGAATACTGAAAACAGTGACCACATTGCATCACAGTTGGCTCAATTGCATTGACTTCCTATCAAACACAGATTATTCTACAAATTCTGCTATTAACTTGCAAAATCAAAGCCAAAAGAATACTTGGCAGTTTTTTTTACCTTGCCTTAACACAAAAAACATTTTTTTCTCATAAAAGTCTTCTTACTATCGGAAATACTCTTTCCACAACACTTCTTAATTTCAGAACCCTGGATCCTTGCTTTCCTTATTTACTCAGCCTACGACTGGATAAACAGGTTAGAAAATGGATGGACTAATGAATAAACCCATCAATATGGGCTCTGCTATGCTGTGGTTTCATTTGTTTCAAATTAATTCCTCTACTTTTTCGTGGCACTAAACATTATTCTTGGAGACAACTCTTTCAGAAAATACATGTCAGCATGGTGTTTGTTTTCTTCTGTTTGACCATAGATCAGTTGTTTTGGATCCAGTATTCCGTGCTTTTGTGTCTTGTGCATAGTTGTTTACAAGTTCTCATCTGTCTGAGTTTTTTCTAATCACATCCCCAAAGACATGCTCATTAGTCTAAATCAGGGTTGGGCCAACGTCAGTCCTGGAGTGCTGCAGTGGCTGCAGGTTTTCATTGCAAACAAATAGCTTATTTAGAAACCAATGACTGCCATTCTCAGACCTTATTCAATTTTATGGTATGTTGGTCGCAATGTAATGTTCTTATATAATAGTTTTTTTCCATTCCAATGAAATCATCCAAATGCTCTGAAGTCTAAAATAGATAATTTTCAGTCTGTAACATTTTTCTCTTAAGTGTTTTATTAAACCAAGTAGTGCATGATCAATCCACACTGGTGTAAATGGTAACACGTTAGAAGGAGAAATGCTGGCTTCTTTGTCATTTGGATCTTATTGCTAACGAGGAGCCATTAAAAACAGTGAATGCAGCTGTTTAAGACAGAAATAAGCAATTAAGTGTGGGGAGCCTTAACAAGCGAGACCACTAAAATGAAGCAGAAAGATGTCACTTGAGCAATAAGTGCTTCATTAGCAATAATTGACCTCTCATTAAGAAACTGGGTTGGAACGAAAACCTGCAGCCACTGCAGCCCTCCATGATTGACGTTGCCTACCCCTTAGACCAGGGGTAGGCAACGTCGGTCCTGGAGTGCCACAGTATGTGCAGGTTTTTGTTCCAACCCAGTTCCTTAACGAGAACTCAATTATTGCTGATGAAGCACATATTGCTTAAGTGACATTTTAATGCTTCATTTTAGTGGTCTCGCTTGTTAAGGTTCTCCAACCTTAATTGCTTATTTCAATCTTAAACTGCTGCATTCAGTGTTTTAATTGCTCCTTATGAGCATTAAGATGTAAAAGACAAAGCAGCCAGCAGTTCTCCAGCTAGCTTTTTTCCAATTACATCTGTGTGTGTTCATCATGCACGGTTTGATTTAATAAAACACTTAATAGAAAAATGTGACAGACTGAAAATGATCTGTTTTAGGCTTCAAATCATTTGGATGATATCCTTGGAAAGGAAAAAAATCTACGATATAAAAGCCTTACATTGCACAGACTAACAAGCCATAAAATTAAATAAGGTCTGAGATTGGCAATGATTGGTTTCTAATTAAGCAATTGGGTTGAATGAAAACCTGTAGCCACTGCGGCTCACCAGGACCGACATTGCCTACCCCTGTTTTACATCTTATTGCTAATAAGGAGCAATTAAAACACTGAATGCAGCAGTTTAAGATTGAAATAAGCAATTAAGGTTGGAGAACCTTAACAAGCGAGACCACTAAAATGAAGCATTAAAATGTCACTTAAGCAATATGTGCTTCATCAGCAATAATTGAGTTCTCATTAAGGAACTGGGTTGGAACAAAAACCTGCACATACTGTGGCACTCCAGGACCGACGTTGCCTACCCCTGCCTTAGACCCATTGAGTGCAAGTCTGGGTGTGTGCCTGTGTGGGTCCTGTGATAAATTAGACCCCTTTTCAGATCTGATTCCTGACTAGATAGGCTCCAGTGACTCTGATTTGGGTTAAGTAGGTTTGAAAATGTCATGTTATGGTAGCTTTTTCTTCAGGTTGATATTTATTCTAATATTGTTTGGTATTGTGTTGTGAAGACAGAAGGTGTGAAGACTGCTATATAAAATGGAAACACTTAACTGGACAATAGTAAACTTTGTATTGTTAGTGTAATTGATATTTATATTTCACAAATAGTAAAGCCACTGTACATACAAAATCAGTGTAAACCATTTGGAAATACAGGTTTTTGCTAAGATACCTTTTTAGGTTACTACCTCACAGCTGTAAGAACTTTTATTTCCAGTTCAGCCACAGGCTGTGTGGATTATTTTTCCACAATTTTTTCTGATGTTTCTACAGTGACCCTAGTTTCAGAAGATCTGTTTTTTTATCACTCAGTTGAGTGTAGGCTATCAGCTCTTATCAGTCTCATATGATTGGGCCAACAAGTGCATACATATTTAGCCTTTTATAACACTTTGCAGGTATCAGAAATTAAATGAGTGAAAACAATTATTTTAAGTGTAGAGGTATTTGCAGAACCATGGCATAAAAAACAGCACCATAACAGAATGTTCTCAAAACTAATCTTGTCCTAACCTTAGCCACTTTTGAAAAAAGAAACATTTTAAGAAAAATAAGCTTTTGTGAAAATGGAAAATTATGGGAAGGATTTATTTTAAATAGCTTAGCCCAGTGCCTAAAGAACTGAACCTGGAGGTTGCCTGGTCAAGCTCTGTTGTTGATTCATTATATCAGCCAGAGTAAGATGTGTGACTCGCCTTTGCTCCAGCACAGTTCTGAAACCACTGTAACTATAAGCCCAAAATGAGGTATTGATAAATCGCTTGAGTTTAACAAACATTTCCCATGTAAGATTTTATTATGTTTATGTCCTTAACAATGGATGCTGTATGTTCTATGATAAGCTATTAAGACAGAGCTCTATGGCTGCTTATCAACTGAAACATAGCATAGCATTCCCAAACCCACTTAACACAATTTTGGACCACAGTCTATCCCTGGCAGCACCAGGCACCAGCATATCACAGGTTCCACAAACACATTGTGGCTGATTTGGAAAAGCCAAATAACCTGACAAGCCTGTCTTTGAAGATGTTGGAAGAACACCAGATACTTGCAGAAACTCTCATGCAGAAACAGGAAAATGTACAAACTCCATACAGACAAGTATCAAGTTAGGGATTCAAATACGGATCACTGGATCTACTGCATGAAGTAACTGCACAAATCATATATGCAAAGCTTGTCTGACCCCCAATCAATCATGAGCTAGTAGATTCTGATTGTGATGGGCACTTTCTTTGAATTAAATAAACACCAGAGGCACAAATGCACATTTCAGCTTATAGTTTTTAATGCAGATACGTGTGCCTGCAGGAACTCATCACGTTGTGGACAAAGAACAGAGATACTTTTGGCCTGTTGTATAAAGCGTTAAGTTACATTCATTTTCAGGTTGCATGTGCAACTATTTGTTAGTTACGTAATGCACAGTCTAGCTATGTCAACAGTCTAGTACGAATATGTTGCATATAAGTGATGGGTATATTAAGATGTCTTCTTGTTAAAGATGTGTCTGCTCAAAACTGTCATAGAGTTATCTCACCTGAGAATATTACCTTACAAGAAAAAATGAACAGGCAGAAGCATAGCTTCAGCCAGAAAACATATTGTAACATAACTTAGGCTATAAACCATGCTCTTGTCCTTTCTGGCAGTGTCAGCTCTGTAAGCAGTAATTTATGTTGTTCTCTTTTACTTTCGACCTCCCACACCAGACAAAACATTCCTCTCCAAAAAAATGAATGTCAGAAAGCCTATACTCAGTAGACAAAAGGATTATGATGATCCCTGGATTTAGATCAATGTGCAAGAATAACAGTTGATGTTAATAGGTTCTTTTCACTCTTTTAGCATTAATTATATAAGAGAAGATATTGTAAAAATTGAAAGAATTTCTTATAATATGTTAAGTGTGCAATGTTTAAAAGCAAAGCTTTTGTGTACAGTACCATAGATGTTATATAGAACCTGTTTTTCATAAGTTCCTAGATCAGGATCTGAATGTAAACACAGGCCGGTGTTCTTTTTTTTCTCCTATTTTAAACTATACTCATGAGGGATCCTCTCTCACAGGTCAAAAGAATTCATGCCTAATTTGGACACTTTGGATGTCGGTCTGAGGGGAAACAAGACCTGGGCCTAAACTTATTATCAAGCCTCAAGAGCCTTCCAGGATCTACATCAACTGTTAATTTAAGCTATGATATGGGTTGCCATGCTACAAAAAGTGTAACAACTAACAGTGTTGCTTTTTTAATATTATATGGTGAAGTTTCCTTCTTAAATTTCACACAGAAAAGAGAGAAAAGTGTATTTTGTTCAATATTCTGTCACAACCTTTTATTTAGTAATAGTATGGTATCTAAAGCACAGCACTTAAGATTCACTTTAGTATGTGATCTGAGTTTAAGTTTTGCTGGTCATCTGTCTGTCTTCAGAATCTGCTTTTTACAGTAGAGCATCTGGATCCTATTCAAGTAGCATTAAGCATTAAGCATTAAGGCAGGAACCAAACAGAAATGGCATATTAGTCTAATAATTCTCATCTATTCTTATATTCATTTTCACACCTATTGAACCTAATTTAGGATTGTGGATCCAGATTCTATCCCAACAGCACTGAGTGCAAAACAAAGACACAACCCTGCATGTGAGGCTAGGCCAGCAGAGGGCAAACTTGGATATAAACCTGTACTCACCCACAAGAAGTCAATTTAGGGTTGTCTTTTAACCTAAAAATGCATGTTTTTTGATGTGTGATGTGTGGTGCACACGGATATACAGAGAATGAGGAAACTCAAACAGTGACCAGGCAAATAAGTAAGTTTAAGTTCTTGGAGAATTCAAAGTATTTTTCTCCTGTAGTTTTCAGTTACCTGGAATAAAAAAGATAATATTCTCAAACCTAACCCAATTCAGGGTCATGGAGTCGGGAGTCTAGTAGAATAACCCACTGAGAGCATGCAAGCTTCACTCAGACAATATCCAGGGCTAGGATTGAAACTCAAACTGGATCCATGAATAACGAACCCATGATCGAAGAGCCTACCTATTCCACTGCGCCACTCTAATCTATCTATCTATCTATCTATCTATCTATCTATCTATCTATCTATCTATCTATCTATCTATCTATCTATCTATCTATCTATCTATCTATCTATCTATCTATCTATCTATCTATCTATTCAAAATTTGTGCATATTTGCAATAATGTGGTGCCAGTAACAGTAGTGACAAGCATGAGTACACTATATTATAATCCTTTAACAGGATTGTTTTGTTTAACAGAAACAAAATTAGCCAGGTCAAGTATATTTTACCAAGATAGGTTGAGTGTTTAATACTGTTTTTGCCAACTGACCTGAAGTGAATCTAAAGTGAAAGGTAGAGAAATAATTTAAGCTCATGGATCCTTCCATTCTTTGTATCCACAATGTATTGATTCAGCATCACACAGACAACAGGAGCTTTTCCAGAAAGCAAAATAAGAAATACATCTGGACTAAATACCAGTCTCTTATAGGAGGGCCACAAAACAAACACAAAATGTAGTCTCAGCAGGGCAATTAAAAATACTAATTATGAAAGCAGCATGAAATTTAGGGAAAAAAACACAATATTCAGAGGAAAGCAGCAGAAATATGAGAAGAAATATGAAAACTCCCAACATCCACTGAACCAGGGTTCAAGCATTGTAATCTCAAGACTTAATGAGAACTAACTTTTTCCATTGCATCAGATATCTTATGAATTAAGATGTAACCGTGGTAAGATATTTAAATTCTGCCATGTTGTGGTTCTTTGGGATCTGAGATGAACTCTGAAAGGTCTGAGAATATCGTACATATTTTCTTTGAGTAAACTACTCTCCCATGTTTTAGCTAATGTTAAAACTTAAATTTTACCTGGTGCACAATTGTCAACCAATGCTCCTAAAGCTTTGCCATCCTGCCAGTCTCGGTTGAAATTGGTGATAGGCAATTGTGGGATCTTGTTTTGGATCCATCCCAAGAGCCTCTGCTTGGGAGTCTGTTTTTTAGCATCCTCTTCATCTTCATCTTCCCACATGGGCATGGAGATAGAATAGTGTAGAATTAAAGTCCATATTAGGCCCAAAATCAGCTTCAGGTTTCCATCAACTATGGCTTTGCTGTCTGTAAGGCAGAAAACAAGAACAAAAAGTGTTATTATTGCAGCTCTCTTAAGAAAAAAAAGTTCATAAATGTCCAGCTCAAATATTGGCAATATTTATTGACTGGGAGTTTTTTTTAACACAAATGTAAAACAGTAATAAAAAGAGTGCTATGTTACAACCTTCATCTTTACCTTACTCTGACCATACATTGCAGAAGTGAGAAAAGAGGAAAATTGACCTTATGTTTCAGTAACATTTTAATACAACTATAGGGCATTAAAAATCTGATGAGTTCAGCAGAGGACTTTTCCTTAATGAAGCTGTAATTCTGAAATTTTGATCCCATCTCAATACTCTCCCTAAATGTTTTATTTATCTATGGTATATGTAATCTTTATTGACTAAAATCTATTGCCACCAATAGTGCTCAACATTAATACTTTTTCTAGCATTTTACAGTGCTAGTAACTGTGCCAAGTTTCATCTTACTTGAGGGATTAATTTTTTAATTTTTGTGCCCAGAGACTATCATCCCGATACAGACAGACACACAAACACATTGAGACAGATAGATATGACTTTGAATGTGGTCAGATTATGTTCAGTAAAGTTTAAAATGTGTAAATCTGTTGAAAAATCAAAACAAAAATTTTGAACCTGTCAATAAACTTTATACACTGATCAGTCAGTCAGTCAGTCAGTCAGTCATCGTCCAACCTGCTATATCCTAACACAGGGTCATGGGGGTCTGCTGGAGCCAATCCCAGCCAACACAGGGCACAAGGCAGGAGCAAATCCTGGGCAGGGCGCCAGCCCACCACAGACACTGATCAGCCACATCATTAAAAGCACCTGACAGATGAAGTGAGTTACTTTGATTATTTTGTTACAATGACACCTGTCAAGGGGTGAGATATATTAGGCAACAAGTGAACAGTCAGTTCATGAAGATGATGTGTTGAACGCAGGAAAAATGAGTAATCGTAAGGATCTGAGCAACTTTAACAAGGGCCATATTGAGATGGCTTGATGAGTGGGTCAGAGCATCTCCAAAATGGCAGGTCTTATGGGGTGTGCCTAGTATGCAGTGGTTTGTACCTCCCAAAAGGGGTCCAAGGAAAGACAATTGGTGAACCGGCAAAAGGGTTAAGTGAAAGGTGTCAGAACAAACAGTGCATCACAACTTGCTCTGTATGGGGCTGCATAGACACAGAATGGTGAGAGTGATAATTCTGACCCTTGCTCACCACCAAAAGCGCCTACAATGGGCACATGAGTGTCAGTACTGGACCATGGAGCAATGGAAGAAGGTTGCCTGGTCTGATGAAACATGCCTTCATTTAAATCAAGTGCATTGTTTACCTGTAGAAGAGATGGTAGCTGGATGCTCTATGGGAAAAAGGCAAACCAGCAGAGGCAGTGTGATGCTTGTGGCAAGTTTCTGATGGGAAGACTTGACATTCATGTGCATGTTACTTTGACATGTACCACCTACATAAAGATTGTTGCAGACCATGTGCACCCCTTCATGGCAACAGTATTCTTCAATGCCAGTGACCTCTTTCAGCAGGATAATGTGCCCTGTCACACTGCAAAAGTTGTTCAGAAATGAGTCATGGGACAAAGACTTCAATGTGTTGATTAGGTTTCCAAATTTCCCAGATCTTAATTCGATCAATCTGTGGCATGTGCTAGAAAAACAAGTCCAATCCATGGAGGCCCCACCTTACAACTTACTGGAGTTAAAGGTTTTGTGGAGTCCCTTGCCTTGACAGTTCAGAGCTGTTTTGGTGGCATGAGGGGGACTTACATAATATTAGGCACGTGGTTTAATGCCATGTATGTGCAGTATTTCTTTACTGACACACAAAAAAATTAAACATTACATTAAGAAATTCTCAGGAGGCAAAGGTGGTATATCTATATTAAAGAACAATTAAAAAATAACCACGTGAAGATGATGGAAAATTGCAGTGGGAATTGTCAGGGATCATAACAAACCACGTAAGATCAAAATCACACAAAGTGCAATTATTGTATTAATCTGGCTACTTTTTAACTGTTCAGCTACCACTAGCACATATCTATGTAATCAGTTTGTGAGAACTGGTTTAATTTTTTATCTTTACATGTACAGTATTTTTGTCCTCTGAAAAGTTGACAACGTCTATGGTCAATATTGTAGTTGCCCTAGACTGGTAAAAGACTTAAGAATGATCTGTAGTCCTCCCTAGAAAGCTATATGTCTAGAGTCAGAAAAAAATATACGGAAGACATAAAATAGCATTTCTGATTGTTTACAAAGCTATCAGAGTTGCTACTGTTGGAATTATGTTTCAATGGTTAGATATGCAACTTTGGTAGAATTTTGACCCCACCATAAAACAGCTTGGCCTTCAGCTGATCTTCACCTTCACATTAACAATGGCACAAGTCAATACTTATTCCAGTCTATTACTTCCATTAATGATAACATACTGTACAGTGACAAACCTTGCGGCAAAGCCCAAGACATGTATACTCTCCCTATAAGGATAAATGCGATTTTAAAAGAATATATTATGCTCAGTATAAAGTGTGTAGAAAAGATACCACTAATTTTACACTAACTTAATAACTTATGCTTTTAGCATGTAACCTTGAAGCATATAATTCCTAAATTTTAAAATGATATTTAAATGGAACAGCCTCTTACTATAAAGGGCTTTCCATACAGATTTTATAAATTAATTTATAGAGTTACCATGCATAAAAAACATACAGAAAAGACTATAAAATATGCTAAAAAAACAATTTCCATGATAAGTTCAGTAACAGTAAGAGACTGATATTTCCATATTCCTGGACCTCTTCCACAAAGAATACCTTAACTGATCTGCTCTACATACACTTTACTAACAAAATCTGAGGTTTTACATCAAAGAGCTCTAACCACAGAGAAGTAAATGTCTTAGATTAAATTCATTAAATTCGAGCCATCAACCAGTGCAAGAAGATTTGTCATGAATATAAATGAGTATTTAGCTATCTGTTAATCCCTGCAGCATCAAAGTGTATATGGCAAGGATTTCAGTTTCAGGGACGTCACAAGACAGAGACTTAAACCTTCCTCTAAAAGCACTCCAAAAGAATGTGTACAGTATATATTCTGATCAACATAAATATGCAAATAAAAAGTTTACAAATATAGCCATATTTGACTGAACACTTAAACTACTTAATTTACATTTTATCATCATCATTATTATTATTGACAACTTTCTGCCATGACTCAACAATTTTGCGTTTCCTTAAGACTTCAAATAATAAAGAGGTTAAAAAATTTGATACCATAAAATATACTATATCATAACTACAACAGTACTATAGAAGAAATGGTTCCAATTTATATAGAATTTCTCACGTACTGATGACTGCAGTATATTAATCTTTGTGAAGCCCATTTCAAGTATTGCATCATTACAAATGCCTAAAAATGGATTTTGAATTAGAGTTCAAAAATAAGCATTATATTATACATAGACAATACCAGATAAAGAGAGGAAATGTATAATATGGGATATCTTTAATGAAGGATAACGCAAAGAGAAGTAATAGTGTAAACAATGTCAGTTTCATACGGTAAAAAAGATGATGTGCAATTTCTTTCTAAATAAATAGAAAAGTTGATCTGAATTTAGCCTACTCCTGCTTTCTCCCTGAAGAAAAGACCCTCCAGGACTGGCTCAAATGACTATAAATACAAGTATGAATGCACAATAATTGCTGCTAGGAAGCATTTGAGTCCAAGTGGCCTTATTACATGAAAGAACAATTCCTGGATTTATGTGACACTTTGAAAGCCTGCAGATCACCCAGCACATGAAGCTGTTTGCTGAGAGTTAACTAGTGTGACTCAGAGAAGTATCTGTTTCTTGATATAAGTGATGAAAACAGCATGAGACATGGCAACAAGGCTATAATTCTGAAAAACAGAAAAATATGCAGAAACTCTTTATTGCTCCACTTATAAAAATAAGTTATATTTTTGTACATTTCTCACCATAACCTCAGGTTTTTCTGTGGCTCAATAAATGGGGCCAAAATAAATCCAGGAACTTCAAGAACTTGAAACTGGATTCAGTAAATGGATATATGACTCTAAAATTGTGGATGGCCCCAGGGACACTTGATGAATGTGACGAATGACAAGTACTTAAATTTAGTATAATGGATGAAATAGTGTTGGGAAAGAAGGCAATTATAGTATTTTGGGAAAGGCTATCAGTCCCCTCTAGGTATTCAAGGGAAAAAAACATCCAAAGCGGTGGGTTTCAAAGATAGATGCCTATGTCAACAAGCTTTGGAAAGATGCATCATCCATAAATGTTTTTAATGAGAAGAAAAGACATAATGTAAGTTTTATTATAAATTTACTTGAGAAAAATAACATAACATACAAGTGTTGTGTGCTTTAGATGTGCTACTCCTTCCAACTGGCTTCCCAATTGACTGCCCTCCTTAATCGCACTGCATTATGCATAGGAAAATCACTCCCCTAATGACATCAAGGGAAATGCAGGTAAATATAATAGCAACTTAAATATAACCTGCACATTCATAAATCTCTTGGAATCAGTCTTTAGTGGAGAATCAAGTGTAAAACAATTATAAACTATACTTATTTTCTCCTAATGGGGGATTTCTTCTTTTTTATTCAGGTGGATTAATCAGAATAAGTATGGTAATAATCAGAGAGAACGAAAATATGGTTGGACAGGGTCAGACAAAATATTAAATCATTTCTAAGGATTCATGAAAGTTTACAGTACACAAGCAAACATTCTTTATTGTATGATAAGTCTTTCTATAATGACCCATATCATGAGAACTCCCACATTTTTCAGTAGTGTGTCCACCTGTACATGCATGTAGAGTAGATGGTTTGCTTACGATGTTACATTATCAGGTCTACAGTTACCATACAGTTTGTACATCCCCATTTCAGTTTTGCAGTTCTGTGACGCGTATCGTTTGCAGCATGTAGGCAATCAAAGCACACATACAATTTTGGAGGCATACAAGCAGATATCTGGATGTAGGGGTTCTTTTGGAGGACTTCTAGTTGATGTAACTGTGTCTGAAGGTAGATCTGCCAATGTGGAAAGTATGCTTAGGCTTTAAAACCCTTTTTACAAGAAATGGGCTCCTGTTAAGTATAGTCTTTTGTCTTTAGGAACAGCTGGAACACTTATAGGCTAAGTGAGTTGCGCAGGCTTAGGGAGTGAGTTGGGGATTGAACTGGCAGCCTCGATGGTTTAAAATCAGATGATCAAGATTAGACCACAAGACCAGTTACACAGAAAATGAATTGGTAAGGAATAAGTTGCTTTAGCATAATCAAGACTACAGTAAATAACATGTAAGACTGTTGCCTAACCATAAAACAAACTCAAGGATCAAGCAACCTTTTACTATTTATTTCCTATAGTACCTTCCTACTGTGAAAACCATTTAATTTACAGAGAATTATAGTATAATTACCTTTATGGCAACAGTTTAGTTTAGGTACTACAAAAATTCAATTATTACTCACTTACTATTATGTAACAAGACCTTAAAAATACTTTTTTGGGTCTTCATAACACTTACAAAGCATCCATAAAGTGTTCATCTCAGCAGTTCCGACCTACTAACAAAACTTTACTTTGGAGTTGTCTGAGGTTGCTTAACTGAGACACATTTCTCTTGACATTACATGTTTGGTATAAGACCTGTGGATCCTTTACATTAACAAGTAATTCTACTATCATGTCAATATAACACACTGCACAGAGATAAATAACGCATATACTGTACAGTATTATATTTTAACATTTGAAGACAGGAAAGTCCAACACTCGGAACACTAAATTGCCACCATAATAGCAAAGTGATAGGGCACATTGTAAAGAGTTTCGTGTCCTCTCCTGGATGTGATTCATTGCACTCCCTGGACCGATCTGGAATATATACACTGGAACAATCTCTAGACTGGATGGTGAAATAAAGAAAGGTCATTCCTCCAGATACACTGTAAAAAATAATGGTTCTTTAATGCCATTTCATAGTTCTTTATTGGGTTGTGTGGTTCCTTGTAGAAGCATTGCTTGACAAACCACTATTCCATTCTGGGAAGGGCTCTCTGCATATGAAATTGGTTCTTTGTGCCTTGGAAAACTTCCTAATATGTAGAAAAACTGAAATCTTTAATGCTTGGTAGGCTACCTTTCAGGACACTATCAAATAAAGAAAACCTAGACTTAGCCTGTTTTATTGTATGCAGGATGAGTCCTTTTAAAATCATGACTTACTGGTATTTCACAAATCTGTTACCATCTATTCATGGTTATTTACTGTTTGAATCCTGTTACAGATTTAAATAAAGGTTCTTTCTGGAATCTTCAAATGGATGGGTTTTTTGGGAACCAAATATGGTTCCCCTATTACATCACTCGGAAGAACCACTCTGGCACCTTTATTTTAAGAGTGTATCTGAGTGGTGCAGCAGACTGACACCACTGTATTTCAGACTCCTGTAGAGTTACCAAGGAGTTGTAGTTTATACAGCAACCCATGAGGTGGAGATTGCAGCATCTGGTGGAGGGAGCCACTGTGTGACAGCAAACCTACTTTCATAGAAGTCCGGCTGACCTTAAAATCCATCTTAGATGTGTCACTATAACACTTGAAAGTACTGCCATGACAGTCCTAGCCCTGAACCAGGGCAGTGTGGAGCCTGTTGCTAATGGAGGACAATGAGGAGAAAAGCGAGACAGTATCTTGAGGAGAAGGTTTAAAAGTGTGAGGGAGCATGTTATGAGGGGATTCAAGGGACTAGGGTACTTTCAATAGGTGCCCTGTAGGGTCATCTATCATCTACTCTAGTAAGGCCCAAAGGAGCATAGAATTTATTTTATGTTCTTTCTAACTAGTTTTATAGTCTCCTTTCATTCCTCCTGTAAATTCCTGTAATTTGTCTCAGTACACTCTATTGTTTGGTATTCTCCATTGCTTGTTTAGGATCGGGGTCTGTTTACAAGTGACACTCTCATATTCAAAGGACTACTGATGGAAATACATAAATACTGCATTAGTGCACTGGGGGCCCTTCTTCTTCTTGATGGCAGATCATATCTTTGCTGAATTCACACATACATTCACACTTAAACTGATAGAATTTACAAGGACCTATGCTTAGGATTTGAAAGACTACCAGAGTGCGCAGAGGAAATAAAAGGATGCAAACAGTGACTGGACAAGACATTCCACCCAGCTCTATAGAACTGTGCCATGGAGGTAGCCTTTGCACTTTAGCCTTTTTCACTGTAAGCACCAAACTACCTCCACTTTGTTGACTTTATGTTCCTATACTTCACAAATAAGCACTCTTTGTCAGCCATAACTGCTTTCTTATTTATTGAGTACTTGTGTACTTGGTCTTTTTTCCATCCATCCATCCATTTTCCAACCCGCTGAATCCGAACACAGGGTCACGGGGGTCTGCTGGAGCCAATCCCAGCCAACACAGGGCACAAGGCAGGAAACAATCCTGGGCAGGGTGCCAACCCACCGTAGGACACACACAAACACACCCACACACCAAGCACACCCACGGGCCAATTTAGAATCGCCAATCCACCTAACCTGCATGTCTTTGGACTGTGGGAGGAAACCGGAGCCCCCGGAGGAAACCCATTTTTCTTTAAACCAAAAATACCTACACTAGTTTATGTCATTTGCACTCGTAAGTATGATCATCTACAGTTAATCCACTACTCTTCAGTACTGTTTAGTGAAAGAAAGAAAAGAATTGTTGAAGTATTACACATTGCTACACTTAATCCGGCACAGTTTATCAGAAATATAAATTAAACAGGACAGGCATGGAAGCTGCTGATGTTTAACAAATATGGTGTGCAACATCTCAGCATGACATGATGTAATGTGAAAGTTGGGACAGCGAACAACCAATTTGTTAACTTTGTTATTGTCCCCAGGTCACTAGAGCACACTGGGGGGTTAGAATCACAGGCGTATTTGGGAAGCCAGGCAGACTGGCCCACCCCAAATATACTCTGTGGTAGGAGATGTCTGGAGTGAACTCTAGTGCCACTAGGAGGAGATCCTCAGGGGAACCTGCAGACCTTTAGGTGCTGGCCAGATAACCCAGAAAAAGTAGTGAGGGCTTACCCAGATGGGTTTCCAGGCCAGGGCTCAAAACGCTCCTGCTGTCAGTATACAGGGAGCTTTGAAGTTGGAAGGAAGCCATTGCTAAGTGGCTAGACATGGAAAAGAGACTAGAATGTAAATAGAATTGCCAGAAGGCTTAGGGGTTTGTTATTTTTAAGCTCCTATGTGTTAATGGAGAGCCGTTTTGAATGTTCACCTGCTTTGGGTAATAAAATCCTTTTCTATTGTCACTTGTGTTCGTTTTTGTTTGTTACTTGGGTTTGGAGACGAAGCATGAGCGTCTCCTTTAGTCCACAGTGGTTAAAGATTACATACAAAACTAAAGAAGTGAATCTCAAAACAGGGCCCTGCTGGCATAAACACCTGTATGACTTCTACTCTTTCTATTTATTGACTCCGGTATGCTTTACTTGATTGGGCATTGTTCTGACATTTCTAGGCTGTTCCCAGTTCTCAATATTGCTCTTGGTTTATCTTAGACCTGTATTGTCTTTAATTTACACTACTTTAATCACTTTAAAAAGGGACTTTTAAAGAGGCCTTGTCTTAGTATCACTGATAAACGGATTCATGTAATTTAAAGGTACAGCAAAAAATCAATAAACTCCACAGCAGGAAGATGTCGATGCTACACAGCTTTAACATTCCAAAATCAATATGAGTTCCTTTTAAAGATAACATGACTACTTTAGTCATGCAGCACCAGTGATTGCATTAATATATAATCTTTTCTTTGTTGCTTTAAGCAGAGGACAATGAAAATGTCAAGGTCATTCTTTGAGTAAGTGAGTTGTCATGATCTGTTGCCAGGATAAACAGGATCCAGAAATCAGTGCAGAAAATGGAAATTATTTTGCTCTGTCCTTTCTAAGATAGCTGCTAGGGAATTCTGCTGCTGGGATTTCCATAAATAGAAAGAAAAGCACTAAATCGTTCATTTACTTGAGCAATTAGAATTATGTGGACTGGCATTTCATATGACTTTTGTAAGGGCAGCAGTGCCATACACATCTTCATAAAGATCTTTATTGCCATTTGGAAAAGTAAGTAAAGCCAGCAAAATGTAATATTTAATATCAGGCCAACTTGATAAAACATCAAAAGAAGGCAAAAAACAGAAGAATGTAGAAACAAATGGAATCTGTATGCAAAGGAAGCAGTTATCTATTGATGAAATGGAAATGAAAGAGAATGTAGTCAATAAAGTACAGAACTTGAACGTGTTATAATCTAAAGGCACCTTGTTGAAATTCTTTCTAAATACACTCAATTACTTATTTGTTTTCTGAACCTCCTTATTTACTCATTTCAAGTACATTGTAGCTACAGTATGTGAATATGAAAAATAACAGTTTTGCAGCAAATCACTCAATAAAATAAACCAATCTGACAACTGGATTTATTTAAACATATTTTTTCACAACCTATTTTTAATAGAATTGCGCAACATACTTATTCTAATTAAATTCACTAATACTGTATGCTTCCAAGTGTCCAACCTGCATAATACAATTCAAAGCTGCCGGAGATTTGAGTCTATCCTGGCAGCATCAAATGCAAATCACAAACCAGTCTCAGATACAGTAGGGCACTATCCCATAATAGTGCTTATTCTACATGCATACACACACACACACACACACATGCACCTTCACACACAGGGTCCATTTAGAATTAATAATTAATGTAGCTATTCCATCTTTTGGGAATTTGGAAAGAAAATCTAAACAGACACAGGGACACTGCACAAACTTCACATAGTCAATGACTAGGTATTGGAATTGAAACCAATACTCTGGATCTGTGAGGCAGTTCCACAGTGTGCCACTGTACTGTCCACTATTGTATATTAATATTGTTAGAATGGTTGGCACATTGGATGACATTACTGTCTCATACTTCTGGGTTCATATCCCGGCCTGGTGCTGTCTGAATGGATTTTTCATGTTTTTTTTTTTTTAATCTGGAACTCCATGTCTGCACCTACTGTACCTCCCAAAGATATACAGGATAGAATAACTGGTGTGAGGGAGTGTATTCTTGAACTAGATGCTGCTGAGTTCTCCTGTATTAAACCAATATTTTATAAATAAATGAATGACTTTAGGACAAAAATGACATATATTTGTACACTGATGTGAAGTCAAATTCAAATACACTTTACTTGGCATGTCAGTTGTCTTTTTTTAAGAATTCTGTGTTCTATATTTGAATCCTGTGCCTGGTTATAGTCAGTGTGGAATTGACACATTTTCCTGTGTTTTTTCCATCACATCCCATAGATGTTTGTACGTAAAGGTGGTTGGCAATTTTATACCGATTCTACAGTATGTGATAGGGAGCAGTAATGCGTTTTTTTTGCTTTATGCACAAACTCCAAACTGAGTCTGATAATGTCATCTTATGCTTGCAAGCATAAACTGATGCCTCATTAATGTTAACATAATAATGAGTATTTGTAACTCACCCCTTCAGGCCATAGTTGCTTGCAGATTTAGGAAAAATATTATTTTGCTTTTTCTTGTACAGATTTAAGGATCAAATATCATTTCATTTTATTGGAAATCAGCTTACAAGAGTTATAAAATGGCAGAACTGCACTTAATAGGCTTTAAATTTTAGCAGTGTGTTATTGGCTTGTTGGAAGAAATTTGAAATCATTGAAAAAAATTTTGTCTGAATGAGTAACAACTTGGTGATATAAAGAATAACAAATATATGTTTGTTTCCACATAAAGTACACATAACTGCTTTTTAACATAATTAAAATCCTCTCAACATTTTCATGCATGACCTTGAGGCAGCTACTTAATTAACATCTTTTCACAATGTTAAAAAATTATGTAACCGTTTCAAAGTTTATGGGTAAAGAGTTTTGGAATGGTAATATGCTGTATATATACTCTATATAATATAATATAATATAATATAATATAATATAATATAATACAATACAATACAATATAATATAATATAATATAATATAATATAATATAATATAATATAATATAATATAATATAATATAACGTGTAAGTCCTAAAAAACTGTTTTGAGCTATAGGATCCATTTCATTCATTCATTACCTACAAAGTACAGTGTAAGGCTCCCAAACTAAATCTGTATATCATGAATATCTTGAAGATGTTTTGAAAATTCCTGCTTGGGGTTTGAACAAAAAATTTAATATTAAATTATGTTTGATGGACCAATAATAATTAAAAATAACTATATGATGATGCTTCAGGATTTTGTGCTCTTTTTAAAATTCCAAAACATTAGTATTTTATAGACCTTAATACTAATAATAACTGCTATAAGAAAATTACAATGCTGTTTATCCAGTGATGTATAATTATGTAATACTTCAATTATTATATTTTACAATGTTTGATATGTTTTTTTGACATTTATAAAAGATACTCAACCACTGAAATGCTTACATTACTAAAAAAAATGGCTTCTTTTACATGACGGCAGACAACTACTAATAATAAAGCATGACTCCAGTTGGACTCTAAGATCATATTTTATCAGCCACCTGTCTGGTATGCTCTGATTTTATTAATTTGCTCGAGGGTTTACTTTTCCTGCTTTTACCTGCTCTTATCATTTCTTAAGCACCCTTTATATTTAGGCTGGTATCTGAAAAATTCAAAGGTGTGTATCTGAAAAGTGTGGGGTCTGCCAATTCTGTACAGTCACAGCTTATTTTCTGTTATGGAAGCAAGAACTAATAGCAGACGAATCTTAAAGACACAATGAGTGATCAAGGAGACAGCAGAACTCAAACAGAGAACATGTCCTGAAAAATAAAGTATAATAAGTATCAAAATAAAGTATTAAAAAGTGGGTCTGAATTTTGGAAGGCCATCTGCATGTTAGACTACAGAGAGAAAAGAAGGAGGTTTGGGCAGCTTTCCTTAAAGTTTAACATCTGTCATCTACTGTCAAATGTTCTTTTAGATATTTTACAACAAAAAACAAAAAGAAAGGCATTGTGTTTACTAAAAATATCCTATAGTTTAGGAAATAAAAATTTATGTCCTCAAGAGAAAATTTTTAAGAGTATCATTTTTGTTTAATTGGCATCTTATTATTGCCCTGGTATGAGTGAGTCAGGCTGTACCCACTGGCCTGCCCTACAATGGAATGACATTCCATCTAGGATTGCCATATGCGCACTGTTTCAGTCTAAGATACAGTATGGTTTATCATAATTTAGAAAAAGAGAATACATCTTCTCAATGAGAGATGATCCAGCATAAAAATGTCAAAACAACTTTCAAAACATCAATAAATATGGCTTAATTAAATTAAACCTAGGATATAGACAGATACAAAGGATAACCAAAGCAATAATTGTACAATAAAATGAAAATAATAACAGAGCCTAAAGCTTGAAGGCCCTTGTTTTTCAACTTCCTTCCTTCCTTCCTTCCTTCCTTCCTTCCTTCCTTCCTTCCTTCCTTCCTTAGCCTTCAGCTAACTAACCCTCCTACTGTACAATTACAGGGCCTCTCAAGATGCTGTGTTTTAAACCCCAATGTAGTCTTACTAGGCTAAGCCAATCTTCAGGGATACCAGTTCCCCAAGTGACACTACACTGTGAGTTTGAGAGGCCTTTAAAATGGATGCTGCTACAAAACAGCATTTGGACTGCCACTTCCCTGTATTTGGCAGCAGGCTCCCACTTCATTAAGTAGGATATTCTAATGGCTGTTTTACAGACTCTAGGAATAGTCCTGGTTTCATGGCTGCCCACTAAGGTGACTTTGACTCACTTAGCTATATGAATGACAGATTTCAGTTTTTGATTTATAGTAAATTTGCAAACCATTCTGAAAATACATTTTTACTTTGTCATTATAGGTTATTGAGTGCTGCAAAAATGGAAAATGTATCCTTAAAAAATGAAATCTACAACAAAAAGAAATTGTGCAGAAGGTTAAGGGGTCTGAATACTTTCTGAATATACTGTATATACAGTATCTGTAATGAGAGAGTCAAAGAGTGAAAGTAACAACACTAGCAAGATGTACAGTAATTACAAAACTGGATCTAACAAGACTCCTGAATAAATAGAAGGGCAATCTGTTTCAGACTCACAAGGGTACACAGCTGGGCAGTCAGTCTGGCTCTCAGTATAAGTCTATGGTGAGGGCAACATGCAGAAACCAGTGCTGCTAGGGAGCACTAACCCCACATGATGCCTGGCCTTTATGTTGTGGCCTAGTTTCCCGGATGTGTTTTTCCCCAGGTCTATCTGGAAATGGTCCAAGAATCTTGCTACAGACACCTCATCTAGCCAATCTTTCTTTGAGCATGGATTTGAGAAACATCTGACTAAGGAGGACTGAACTGACAGGGGGAGAAAAGGCCAGAATAAGTGAAACGCTTCATGTGCTAAACTTGAACAAAGATGAGGATACTGTACTCTGTATCATGGACCAGCCAGTGCAAAAGGGAGTTTAGAGACTGCTGCTGTTTAGGAAAACTTTTAGGCAATAGTTCTTTGTTGCTTTGACTTTTTGGGTTTATGAAGCTCAATGGTACTAGATGCACTTTTTTATATATTTTAGTTAATAACTTTGGGAAATTTTACTGTAACCTGGGTCAGGTTTCAAAAGGAATATATATAACTGCGAGTTTTGTGTAAATAAAGTTTATTGAAGTTGAGTATATATGTAGGTGTCCTCGGATTGGTTGGGGGGGAGACGCCATGTAAGATAGTTAAACAAGAGATGTAAGATAGTTAAACAACAGATGTAAGATAGTTCAGAAGAGTTGCGGTACGAAGAGGAGAAAACGGGAGTGGTGAGAGAGAAAGAAAAAGAAAAGAGAGCTTCAGGCAAAACGCCGAAGCGAGAAGAAAGAGAGAGCTTCAGGCAAAACGCCGAGGCCAGAAGAAAGAAAGTTTCAGGCAAAACGCCGAGACCAGAAGAAAGAGAGTTTTAGGCAGCACACCGAAGCAAGACGGAGAAAGAACGAGAAGGAGTGACTGTTCAGGCAAAACGCCGAAGCAAGACGGAGAAAGAATGAGAAGGAGTGACTGTTCAGGCAAAACGCCGAAGCAAGACTGACAGAACGAAAGAGAAAGTTGTAGTTGAGGCAGCACACCGAAGCAAGACGGACAGAAAGAGAAAAGAGAGTCGCAGTTGAAGCAAAACGCCGATGCAAGACAGAGAAAGAAAGAAGGACTAAATGTAGCAAGCGGATAAAACAAAAAGGAGAGTTTTTGGATAAAGAGAAAGACGGCAGGCAGGACACAAGTGCAGAAAGGGTGATCAGTGAGTAAAGAGAGTGGTTGAGAAAAAGGGAGAAGGGAGAAGGAAGAATATACAAAACAAGGTCGGTGTGTTTTTTTGTTTATTTGTTTTAAAGTGGCTTGAGTAAATTCTCAAGTGAAGGGGCCAGTTTCTGTGTTGTTTGTTTGGCCACTACGCACCCGAGCTACGTTTGGGGCCCCCAACGGAGTGAGAAATATTCATTGACTGGAAATATGTCCGGGTGAGCTCACCAATAGTGTCGGGACCAAAATATATATATCGGGTTATAAATAAGTTACTGCTTGTATTTTATGTATAGTGTATATATTGTAAATTATCAATTTAAAAAGAACTTCACTTTCAATTTAGTAAAGAGAGGTTTTGTTTATATATTGGAGTAACTGAGTTGATTATTGATTATAAGGCTGAAGGTGGGCGACAATGTACATTCCCACAATAGAGGTGGCGACACCATTATAAAAGAGCTCAGGACCTTGCATCCCGATAACGGAAGGGTGTTGCAAGGGGGTTACATTACTATACTAATGTAAATTAACACTGATGAAACCTTGGAGTGTTAATTTCCAATGTATATCTTGTGAAGTAATATGACAAGTTATATGGGCTTGATAAGTTCAGAAGCATTAGATGCTAAATAATGCTAAAAATATATGTCTCAGTGCCATGATAAGGAAGACATAAGTGTCAGATCTGGTTTTATTTATTTGACACATTTAACATACTATAATTAATACAATACAAATATGTAATGTATATACTGTATTTGTATTAATATATTTCAATTTTGTTTTTTTAACTGTCAGAGCCAACCTAGTCTAATAACATCTGAGGTATTATACAGTACATTACTATAAACTATAAATAAATAAATACATATTCATGTACTGCCACTCTTGCAAGGGAACAAAAATATTTATATGGACATTTGAAACCATAGAAAAATATGGTTTAATATTATCTGAATTAGTGCATAAGTGGTGAGTTGAAGGACATTCTTCAACTGTGACATGTGAGTGGCAAAGGCAAAATGAGCCAGAATGTATTTTTAATTCTGTACCACAAATATATTATCACAAAAGGGTGAAATGCTGAGACTTTTAGACAGTCTCAAGCTGTGGATATTTAACATTACATTGCTTTTGCCAAAAACAATTAAACTGACATTTGTCGGTGACTGTGTGTACATCACACATTTGGCTGTAGGCCTGCAGTAGACTAGGAGTGACTAGCAGCTTTTATGATTTTTTTTCAAGTTCAATAGTCTGCCTAATTCTTACATTTATTTGACAATATTTGTGTTTATACTTTTGAATCCCAATATGACTATATCATTTAACTTTTTCACCACATATATTCATAAAAACTGAATATTGTTTAACTATAGTTATTATAGTAATAATAATAATAGTAATAATACCTTTCCATTTTAGGGGATTATATTTCATAGAACTGTACAAATCACCACAGATATTAATATTTGAGGAAGCACAACTCAACAGCAGTTTGCACAATCCTAGTTCACGTAGGTGCAGTAGTTTCCATGTATTTAAAGAATCATGGACTCATTCACCCATAACATGAAGTGAAAGCTCTATTTTTTCTTGTGATGAGTTGTATGAGAGGTTGGATACTAAGGAGGGAGAAAAGAACCTGTACCGATTGGCTAGCCAGAGGGACCGAGCTATGAAAGATGTGCAGCAGGTTAGGGTAATATAGAATAAAGATGGAAACATACTCACAAGCGAGGAGAGTATGTTGAGCAGATGGAAAGAGTACTTTGAGAGGCTTATGAATGAAGAGAATGAGAGAGAGAATAGGTTGGATGATGTGGAGATAGTGAATCAGGAAGTGCAACGGATTAGCAAGGAGGAAGTAAAGACAGCTATGAAGAAGATGAAGAATGGAAAGGTCATTGGTCCAGATGTCATATCTGTGGAAGCATGGAAGTGTTTAGGGGAGATGGCAGTGGAGTTTTTAACCAGATTGTTTAATGGAATCTTGGAAAGTGAGAGGATGTCTGAGGAGTGGAGAAGAAGTGTATTGGTGCTGATATTTAAGAATAAGGGGGATGTGCAGGACTGCAGTACACTACAGGGGGATAAAATTGATGAGCCACAGCATGAAGTTATGGGAAAGAGTAGTGGAAGTTAGGTTAAGGAGTGAGGTGATGATTAATGAGCAGCAGTATGGTTTCATGCCAAGAAAGAGCACCACAGATGCGATGTTTGTTCTGAGGGTATTGATGAAGAAGTAAAGAGAAGTTCCAGAAGGAGTTGCATTGCGTCTTTGTGGACCTGGAGAAAGCATGTAACAGGGTGCCTCAAGAGGAGTTGTGGTATTGTATGAGGAAGTCGGGAGTGGCAGAGAAGTATGTAAGAGTTGTATAGGATATGTACAAGGGAAGTGTGACAGTGGTGAGGTCTGCGGTAGGAGTGATGAATGCATTCATGGTAGAGGTGGGATTACATCAGAGATTGGCTCTGAGCCCTTTCTTATTTGCAGTGGTGATGGACAGGTGGACAGACTAGATTAGACAGGAGTCTCTGAGGACTATGATATTTGCTGATGACATTCTGATCTATAGCGATAGTGGGGAGCAGGGTTGAGGAGACCCTGGAGAGGTGGAGATATGCTCTAGAGAGGAGAGGAATGAAGGTCAGTAGGAACAAAACAGAATACATGTGAGTAAATGAGAGGGAGGTCAGTGGAATGGTGAGGATGCCAGGAGTAGAGTTGGCGAAGGTGGATGAGCTTAAAAACTTGGGATCAACAGTACAGAGTAATGGGGATTGTGGAAGAGAGTTGAAAAAGAGAGTGCAGGCAGGGTGGAATGAATGGAGAAGAGTGTCAGGAATGATTTTTGACAGACGGATATCAGCAAGAGTGAAAGGGAAGGTCTACAGGTCGGTAGTGAGACCAGCTATGTTATATGGGTTGGAGACGGTGGCACTGAAGAGAAAGCAGGAGACAGAGCTGGAGGTAGAAGAGTTAAAGATGCTAAGATTTGCTTTGGGTGTGGACAGGATTAGAAATGAGTACATTAGAGGGTCAGCTCAAGTTGGACGGTTGGGAGACAAAGTCAGAGAGACAAGATTGCGTTGGTTTGGACATGTGCAGAGGAGAGTTGCTGAGTATATTGGGAGAAGGATGCTAAGGATAGAGCTGCCAGGCAAGAGAAAAAAAGGAAGGCCTAAGTGAAGGTTTATGGATGTGGTGAGAGAGGACATGCAGGTGATGGGTGTAACAGAACAATATGCAGAGGACAGTTAGATATGGAAGAAGATGATCCACTGTGGCAACCCCTAACGGGAGCAGCTGAAAGAAGAAGAAGAAGTTAGGAACATTCTTAGAGAACATTTTGTCTAAAATGAAACAAAAAAAAAACATTCCGTTCATGAAGAAGTCAATGATACACAAGCAAAAACTGTAACCAACTCAGTATTTCTGGGAAATTGTCTTGCATTTTGTGTCACATTGTCTTTTTCAGAATATATGTCCTAAAAATGAGTGATAGCATTTCATATCTGAATATTACAAAAACATCTTTTCAAGATTTTATTTTTAATTAAACCATCATTGTGAATTTAACCTTGGGATTAATAAAGTATCTATCTATCTATCTATCTATCTATCTATCTATCTATCTATCTATCTATCTATCTATCTATCTATCTATCTATCTATCTATCTATCATAAACTACAATAATATTTGAACTGTTTTTAATAGTTAATGCTAAGTATATTTGAATAGAGGACTTGCTTTACTATAGGGAATTAGAAGGGCATCATTTCCTGTTAATGTTTATGCTTTGATTTTTTTTCTAAATATAACACTTTGATAAACACCTATTAAACCTAATAATTTGATAAACACCTACTACCTAAATGTATCCTTTATTTTTGGCACATACACCCAGATCAAAGCAGGTATTGCAATTTTTTTTCCAGCGTGCAAATATATTGTCATATATATATATATATGGACTTAATAAAGTATCTATCTATCTATCTATCTATCTATCTATCTATCTATCTATCTATCTATCTATCTATCTATCTATCTATCTATCTATCTATCTATCTATCTATCTATCTATCTATCTATCTATCTATCTATCTATCTATCTATCTATCTATCATTGTAACCCAGACAGAGAAGTGGTTAGTGAAAATGAGTTGGTAGAGTTTATTGTAGGAACAGGGATAGAGATTCCATGGCTTTGTGTGAGCCATAACCATCCCATCTTTAATCAAAACTAAAGACTTTCAATAATTATTTTCAAGGTATTATTCCTGGCACACTACCTACACTCAAGATTATTCTAAGATTAACTAATTAATTAGGAAGTAAAGCCACAGCGGAGCAGTGGTTAACGCTATTTCTTTCCACTTTAGTTGCAAGGCTGTATAGAACTGGTACATTCTTAGTCATCTGGATTTTATTAGAGTACGCTGGTTTCCTTTTACAACCCACAGATGTGTATGTTAGGGTAAAACTTGCTCTGAATGTGCACATGAATAGATCCTGAAACAGGCTGGTGTGCTATTCAAAGATAGTGCCAGCCCAAAGCTGCTAGCAAAGGCTTTGGTTTTCTATACAACTGAACTGTGTTCTATACAACTGAACTGTAGGTCTGAGATCAGATGCACGGGTTTCAGTCTCTTTCCCAATTCCAAAAATATGCAGTTTAGGTTTATTAATAATAATAATAATAATAATACATTTTATTTATTTGTAGGCGCCTTTCTAAACACTCAAGGACACTGAACAATAGATAAAACACAGATTATAAACAAAACTAAAATACAATAATTAAAATCAGACAGAGCAATTGTAGTCAAAGAGAAAAAGCAGTCTTAAACAAATGAGTTTAAAGTTTAGATTTGAAAAGTGAAAATGATTCAATATTTCTAAGCTCAGATGGTAGTGAGTTCCATAGTGGTAAGATGGATGTAGGGGACAGTCAAGTGGATGGAGGAAGAGGATCTAAGGGTACGGGAGGGAATGGCAACATGGATGAGGTCAGACAAGATATGGATGGGCAAGGTTGTGGATAGCCTTAAAAGTTAACAGAAGAATTTTGAATTGAATGCGGAACTTAAATGGAAGACAGTGAAGCTGCTGCAAAACAGGAGTGATATGGTGAATAGAGGGGGTTCCAGTAATGATGCGGGCAGCTGAATTCTGCACCAGTTGAAGCTTATAAAGAGATTTGCGAGAAAGACCAAAGAAAAGGAAATTGCAATAATCCAGATGAGGAGTGTCAAGGCTATGAACAAGGATATCAGTGGTGTGGTGAGTGAGGGAGGGGCGAATACGATTAATGTTACGCAAATGGAAATATGCAGACCAGAAGATGTTATTGATGTGGGACTGAAAGGATAAAGTACTATCAAGGATGACACAGAGACTCTTAACCTGTGGGGAAGGGGAGACAGAGGAATTATCAATAACAACTGAAAAATGATCAGTTTTGGATTATGTTGATTTTGTACCAATGAGGAGAACCTCAGTTTTGTCACTATTTAATTTAAGAAAATTTGAAGAAAACCAGGATTATTAAATTATTATATAATTATTATTAATAGTGATTCTAATATTATATCTATTGGATATCTAATGAGGGAGGATGTTGCATGAATAAGAAGGCCTTGTCAATTCTGTCAGGGTTGTTTTTGTCTTGCACCTGGTGCTGTCTGCATAAGCTCTTGCTCTGTACATCACGGTATATAGAAACTTTGGTTTACTAAATGATAGCTGGATGGAGGTAATGTGTTCATTCATTCATTCATTCATTCATCCATTTATTGACTCATTCATTCTTCTCCCGCATTATTATCCATCAGCTCAAATTTTTTAATCAGAGCTTCTCTGGCGCTCAGCTCACCTCATCTCACTTTAACCCCAGTTAACCCCAATTACCAAATAAATGTACAACATCTGGCCATTAACAAACGTATCATGGTTATAAAACATTTATTCAAACCATTCTAGCAGCCTGCTCTGATGGCACCTTCCACCCTGCTGCTGCAAAGTCAGATTTATTATCTCAACAGAAAATATGAAACGCTTGGGCATTCTTCAGCTACAAAAAAGACATTATCAATGTTACTCCTTATCTCTATTGACATTTTCCTGAAACATAAGCTTGGTGTCTGGTACAGGCTTCACTTCCTGCCACAGTTTCCTACCCTTATCAAGCCACAGTCCTCTCATAGTCCAGCTTCCGCAGTTTGAAAAAAAAAAAAAGAAAAAGTGAAGCCCCTGCCCCCCACCCTCCCGGCCATGTCTTTGCCTTTCAAATGATTCTGCTGTCTACTCCCCTCAGCCTTAATCCCAGAAGGAACAGAGGTCAATATAATTCCATTACAGTATTGCTCCAATGAAATAAATATCTCCTTCAAGAAACAAAAGAACCAGCTGGCTGGCCGCACTCCACAAAATCTCACTGTTTCCAGAGAGTTATTAAAAAGCACACAATGAAAAGGATTTAAAAACAAAACATGGACCGCGTAACAATTGTCTAACATGTACAGCTAATGACTCAGAGGGGGAGTTTAAAAAAAATGTCTGCTCTTCAGTAATTAGTATCCAATTGCTCAGATGAAGAGCAAATATGCAGGTATGAGTGAAACTTCTGTTGGGGGCTCCTTAGAAATTTAAAATATATATGATCATGTGGGATTAAGCTGGTTAGGAGGAAACTTTGCTATGTAAAGTATTGTAACAGTTTTTCAAAATGTGAGCATGTTAAGATAACAATGGCCTGGCTCTCCAGGCTATAGACAGTCTCCTTTAGTTTGTTGGATCATAGGAGTTGTGGAGCTGAACGAGATAAAACTGATGTTCTGTTCCAGTTTGGAGGGATAAATCCCAACTAGTACTACAAGTGAATTTGATTTTGTTTATGACACATTCAGACATAAATTTTCAGAGTTTTTTTTTGTACTCCTAAAAGGATCAGTCTACAGCAGTATTCTTTGAAACATGGCTGCTCAATTTGAAGCGTTTTTCTCTGCAGCATTCTTATTCTTCCAAATATTGTGATTGATCTATTTTTAACTACTCACAGTACTTTTGATTCAGTCAGAAATTTAGAAAGCCCTGGCACTGATGAATGCCTCATGTTCCAAGGCTCTCTGCCAGATTTCATTGCACTTGGAAAATGGCTTGATTTATAAAAGTAATGTCAAATAGGCTGGTTATGGAAGTGCTCATTTGCTTTTTTTTTGTCAGACACTCAGTCAAATGTTAGGTTGGCTGACCTTCCATCTTTTCTACCCTACTCTGAACAGATGTTTATCAGGTGCTTCACATCCATTCTTCTTCTTATTTTGTAACTTTTGTATTGAACACACATTCCCCCTAATCCTTAGAAATGAGAACTATAAATTAGATCTCCTGAAATCACTGCTCATCCCTTGGCTTCAAATCCACTCTCTGCTGTTACTGTATCATCATAACCCTTCACTTCACTGATGAAAGCAGGAACATGTACAGTAGTTGAATGTTTTGCTGCTAAAAAGATAATGTCCAACTTCTATCCTGTGTTGTAGAAAAATGTGCAAACTCCCAGAAAGAGTTTGATTAGATAGTCAATCTAACCCAGATTTCTTCAGCTACAATCACAATTCCACCATTGTTCATGTGTTCTGCACATTTCTGCCAGGATTCAGCACCTTGTGATCTCATGCAATGGATAATTCATGGCTGGAAGTCTGGGATGCAAATGCAAAGATTCACTTTTTAAATATACTAGCATTTACACTTTGACCTATGACTATTTATCAGTGAGCACTTGGTAAATCTGGAAAATCAAGAGCATGTCCTACTATGACAAACTAATGGAGTTAATCTCTTTAGGTTTTTATTGATTTCAAACACTGAATCAGGGAGTCAAGGACACTGATGGAAACTAACAGGAGGTCCACTCAAGACAACATCCAGCAAGGCACACAAAGTGAAGTGTGAATCTGGAGCAAAATTTCTTGTTAAAACTGAACTCATAAAAGGTGTCCAGGGTATATATCTGGCCTTCTTGCCCATCAGTTGATGACACAAGATTGACGGACTTGATGATCCCCTCTCATTTGTGAAAAATGTGTTTTGACTGCAGGTCAATTCCAGGCAAGGAATGTTCCATTCTTCATGTGTTACTGCAGCTATCTTTTCACAATCTAAAAAAATGGTGTCCCCAAACTAGTCTGGTGTGAATGTATGGGTGTGTGTGAGTGAATCTAGCAGTACGTCAGTTGGTTTTTGTCTTGTGCTCCCAGTGACACTTATTTCTGAAAATATGGGGAAAATGAAAGATGGATACAACATACAAGTAAGGAACATAGTTAAAGGTATTTTAGACAAATTCAAAAGTGTCAAGTGCAGTTCAGTAAAGAATTTAGCTGAGAACACAGTTGGACTGAAAATGAGTAGACAAATGATCCCATAGAGCTATATTTGGCAATCATCACTTGGAAGGAAAAAACTCAAAAAAGTATGACCTAAAGCGTGTTGCATGCATGTGAACACCATTTGGGCTTTGTCAAGTGTTTTGCTAGCAGTTAAGGACTTACTCAGAAATCATTTTGTTTTAGGGTTTCTCTGCGGAAATCATGCAATTAAAGAATATGTTATTTATAGAAAATAAAGAAGATTGACATGATTAAACTGCCAAAATTCTGTATCATTTAGTAGGATACTAATTTAATAGGTACTATGATCTAGTAGTTAGTATGTTGGATATCACAAGACTACGAGTCATCTCTCATTGATTTATCTTATGATTCCAAGCAAGCAATTTAGTATACCTTCCATAAAACTGCATATACTGTGTATATGTATTTTATTAAAAAGGTATTGTAAAGTACTGAGATCACTAGATGCAGGCTTGATTAAAACACCCAAAAATGGCTGTAGGAGAGATTCAGGAAAATGTATGTGCAGCAGGTTTAGCCACAATTCTGTAATATTTTTCTACTCAGTTGGAATAATACCTGAAGTGCTCCTGTGAAGTAGTTTATAAAGACCTGTCTAGCTTCATTTAAGGAGTTTGGAACTGTGAGCAGAGTGGAAGCAAGAGATGTTCTGACACAGCACAGGAGGAGAGAGAGAAGGGCCTGTGCACTTGAGGTTTGGAGGCAGAAGGAAGACCATGTTTGGGGCAGTTAGTCAGGCCCAGAGGGGATGTATTGTGTACCTATTGTGCCCTGTCTAAACTGAATAACAACTGCATATTATAATAAAAATTCTATATATTTGGTCTTTCTATTTAGTATTCTAACCATGGGTTCATCCTTTAGTGCCCCCCATAAATAACAAGTGTTAACCACATTCCACCAAAGTTTTATTTTATTACAAAGATCAGTCCTTCATAAGATACTTGAAATGGTAATCTGTGTTTCATTACTTATTTTTAAAATGTCTGTATGTGAGACTCGGCATGATAGATAGTTCTATAAACTGTGTTCTGAGTTTTTTAAAAAAAAGACAGAAATTGCATGTTGATTAGCACATGCAAGTAAGAATTTCATTTTATTCTGCACGTTTGATAATAATGATTCTACTAACAAATAGACCTATTCATCCATCCATCCATTTTCCAACCCACTGAATCTGAACACAGGGTCACGGGGGTCTGCTGGAGCCAATCCCAGCGCACAAGGCAGGAACCAATCCTGGGCAGGGTGCCAACCCACCGCAGGACACACACAAACGCACCAAGCACACACTAGGGCCAATTTAGAATCGCCAATCCACCTAACCTGCATGTCTTTGGGAGGAAACCGGAGCGCCCGGAGGAAACCCACGCAGACACGGGGAGAACATGCAAACTCCACGCAGGGAGGACCCGGGAAGCGAACCCGGGTCCCCAGGTCTCCCAACTGCAAGGCAGCAGTGCTACCCACTGCGCCACCGTGCCGCCCCAAATAGACCTATTTAGTAATAATTCAAAAAGTCCACTATGAACTGTCCAGCACTACTAAACAGACCTCCTCAACCTTAACATCTGAAATAAGGCTGAAGTCAGTCTGATGTTAACATAGCCTATACTTGTTAGAGCTGCTGTTGAGGTTGTAGCCATTCATCCATTTGCTGAACTTGCTTAATACACTTGTAGCGTTTTTCAGAGAATATCCTGGCAGTTTTAAGTTCTTTGGGTTCTATTTTTGTGACTCAACTATATTATACTGTAAATGTGTACTTTACTATAGCATTGTAAATGGAAAAACACTACATTAGAATAAATGTAATTGAATTGTTAAGATTTATCCATACTATTTTTAAACCATCTATTTTTAAATCTTTTTTAATGAGATATGATCTTCATAGCAGAACATGCAAAGTAGGGTGGCAAACCAATCCATATCAGACAATGGTTTGGCACTTGTAAGTCATCAGTAAACTTTAACCTAAGGAAGGAAACTGATATACCCAAAATAATATATATATATATACTGTATATATCATCATACAAAATATGTAAAATGTACACAGACAATGAATACACTGGAGTAGTAAGAAAGAAGCACTAACTTAATCCTAACTAAACTATTTTTTTTTTGGAAATAGAAGTAGGGATTAAAATATCTTTAACATCTCAAACTTTAACATTACACAGCCATATCTGATGATGTATGTTAGGGATCCACGGCTGTGTTACAGTTTTTAAAAACAACCTCACTGGTAGAAAACAGCCTGGAGAGAACATGATCAAAAAAGGGAGAAAAGAGAAAGAGACAATTTGGAGGTTAAACTGAAAGAATGAAAGAGAAGGGCAAAGCTGGTGCTGCAGAATTTAAGCGGTTCAGGATGATGCTCTGGGTAGAGCGAGTGGATAGTGGTCACGGGGTAGGGTCGCTCCTGAGGAGCACCCAGGGAGCAGAAGTGCTCATGAAAGTCCCACAGAATGCCAAAGAATGGTGGTAGATGAAGGGATCAGGGCTTGCAGTGTCCAAGCAGATGCCAAGGGATGGTAGTGGCAACACAAACCGGATTAAACGGTTGACTGTACTTATATTAGGACTTAAAAGGGTGAGCAGAGGAGGTGCTGGATTTGGAAGGGGGATATAGAGGCTCAAGAGTGTTTTTTTATGGACCATCTTTTAACCTTGGATTTTACCTTATTTATTGGATTATTTATTTATTTGCATTATAACCTCCACAAACACAGATTTATTTTAGAATTATTTATTGAGGATTATTTATTAATGGATGACTTTACTGTACTTTATTTCTAAATTGAACACTGTGTGGAAATAAAAGGACTGTGCGCTTTGCACCATCTCTTGTTCTTCTTTGTCCTTACTGCTCTGTCTATCTTGGTTTTGTGACTATCAATGGGCTCGGGCAGGAAACCTGGGCAGCACACCATGTTTATGCAATTTTTGGAACATATATGTATGATTAGGTGGGGTTACATAATTTTAATTGAATAAAATATAGTACTGTATGTCTCACTGATTTGTAAGTAGCTCATTTAATTCTTAAAATAAATTAAATATAAGGAAGAAAAATATACATGTATGAAATAAGAAATTTTTTTTTTTTTTTTAAGTTTTGGGTTTAATTATCTCATGATAATTTAGATTTTTTCTCTCATTAAATGTATGTTCTATGGAACAATGGCAGCAATGCCATACATTCTCTGTTGTACTTAAGTAAATGGAAAATAATTTAAACACAGCTGGGGCAAGTTGTTATCCACATCTTAAACTTCCACACCAAAATTAGCATGATCCACAATAAATTTTCTGACTTCTTTTTACAGAGTTATGTTCTAGATAAGATGTCCTGGAAGAATGTCATTTTCTAAACAATTTATAATGTAAAAAAAACAAGGATGCTGAAAAGTTATTTAATAAAAAAACTAAAGGTGACTATCCTATTTTTTTTAATCCAAAGGTGACAGTCAGTCTAAAATTATGGGCAAATCTGTGGCTGTTCCAATGTGGAGGGTGAATAAATGCTCTCATAAATGAAAAAATGTGACCTTCCTTGCTGACCTTGGGCACCACTGTTCAGACAGCTCCACCTCTAACACCCCTCCCCCTGCCCAATCACTAAATACCATCGTGGCTGACACGACAGCTACACTTAGCAGATGTCACACTTTGAATACAAAAAAGGGAGAAGCGAGCTGCCTGGCAAAATCATACCAGTCTAAATTACAAGCTCCATTTATTTGCAACATGAACATGATTGAAGTTTAGTTTGTACCAACAAAAAAAAATTCTATTTTTGAAATTTTGTTGGTTCTTGAAAATGTATTTTCATATTAAACAAAACAGTAAGAAATATACTTGTTTTTTCCCTCATTTTTATACAAGTAAAAATTCACTCTGCACAATTATAAGTTCCATCAAATAACCATTATCGAATGCCAAAAACTCACAAGTGGTTCTTGTGAAAGATAAAATTAGCTGCAAATTACTGTTGATACCTAGTTAGAAATGTCTTTGAATAGATAAAATTGTAAATGGGTATATCAAGACGTAGAAGGCACTGTTTGTAAAGGTTTCAGTATTAGCTACAGTATTTCTGAATTATTCTGTTTCTGAACCCTGTTCCATTTATGGATATTTTTCCTTATGGCCCAGGCTTCCAGATGCAAGTCTTTGATGACAACTACAGTTAATAAAAGGAACTTCCTTGATTCATACATAACTTGAAAGAATCTGTGACGTTCTTTGCACAAAAAAAATCTGGACACTATTCAGCTCTTTTGCCTGTGCAGCTTGAATTTTTCAATCTTTTCAGTGTACAATGATTTGGCAGTTTGTTTTTCCTGGGAAATGTAATAACTGTTAAAACAATTATATACTGTATAAAAAAAGCATAACAAAGCAAGAAGCACTCTCATCAGCACTTGCCATAAGACTGTTTGGAGGGATTATAACAATAGACAACAGAAATAATGAAGAAATTACTAAGTAATGGATTAGATGGTTGTATTGTAAGGACTCAACTTACGATATTTTAAACAGAGATGATTGATAAGTAAAGCTGAGCTGAATACCCAATCTTGTTAAAATTTATTTTATGTTCTTATTAAAATGAGGAATGTTAGTGGAGTGGATAGTTCAACAACTTCACAGCTCAAGCGAGTCTAATTTGACTAGCAAACGTGACACCACTTACTTTAGTTTCCATATTCATTCTATGTGCCATCTATGTGTATTTTCTCTCTGTATTCTCAGCAAAATGTAGGCCATCTAGTGACTTTAAATTTGGTCAAGTATTTATGTTTATGTGAATATGACCAATTGAGATTGATGTACCATTCCAAATTGGATCAGAGTTGGTGTGTGCCGAGTGTGTCCTGTGATACACTGCCACTCTGTCTAGGGTGATTGCTCCTGGCTTCTGCCTGATGCTGCCAGGATAGCTTCCAACCCCAACCCTGAATTGGATTAAACATTTTTAAGAATATTATATAATTCACTGTTTTTCTTTCTATTATCTTTCAAGCTGACGATACAGTATAACTGCTTACAAATACTTTTTTTTACAATTGATGCACAAACAAGTTCTGTAAAATGATTTGGAAATGGTGACACAATTAACAGGAGCTGGAAACTGAACCAATGCTACACCAACTTGCCTGTCTATTATAAATGTGTCTTACAAAAGTCACCTCCAATAAACAAAGCTGCTACACACCGACTTCAAAAGTCTCAAAGCTGTTGCAGTGTTAAACTTGCCTTAACACAAATATTGATATGTTCTTAATGATCTTAATAATTATGCAAATGGTTTCACTTTTTGACTTTTCCTAATATACTTTCTGAGAAATAACTGATAATGAATAAAAGAGATTGCAACAATAGGTGGGAGATGCAAGAGTTTTATTGAAATAAATGCTACTATAGCAGACAAATGCCTTTGCCTGGGATTGTATCACCTGTAATGCCAGTCAGACGCAGTCCAGTTGTTTTCAAAGCCTTTTTAGCTAAAGAGAACAGCAGACATTTGACCTTTCCAGGCAACCAACAGACAAGAGCAGCTGGCTCAGCCTTTAGCGCTACAGATCTCTCTTATATTCAGTGGTCTCCCTCACACATTCCACGTTCCGTGTGGGTGGGTAGACAAATAGGTGTTTTTTTTCACAAGCTTTTAAATGACTATTAATGGTCGCCAACTGGCACATAAAGTTTTGTAGCAAGAACAGAGAAAAAAATTGAAAAAATGACTCATAAGCAAAAATATTCTTTGCTTTAATTACAGAATTAAGTCATTTTGCTTTAAAAGACTACAATTGTCCTTTTTATAATCCCAGCCCCTTACTTCAGAATCCAATACTCAGATGAACAAATTTGACCTGCTAAAAAATGACAGCCACTCTGCTTGAAACTCAGCATGGTACTTAAGAAAAAAAGTATTTTAAACAGAGAAAGTGTACTTGCTCTTTAGCATACATTTTGTTGGCAGACCAATAGAAAGAAGTGCCCACAACAATTATGAAATATTACATCATTTGGATATTAGCAAAATAAACACAATATCCACATTTAACTTAACAAAATTCAGGAGATAAAATAGGTACATTAATTGAATACAATTAACAATTATGGAAAAGAAATCCACCTGTCATCTGTTTTCTATTTTCTTTATTAAATTTTGAGTTAGTGAGGCCCATTCTGGCAACATGAGGTATAAGGCTGGAACCATAAACTTTCAAAAGATAGACTTCTACGCTTAAACCAAGTTTAGGGAAAAAAAAAAAAATTGAATCATCATACACACATGTGGGGTGTTGCTTTAAAGGATTTTGTTACAATAAGCAAATTACAAATCATAAGAAAACTACATGGTAGTCAAATTACAGTAGATTAGATACTGTGGCGGAGAGCTGGGGAGCCTGCCTGGAAGGACCGGAAGAGGGACAATACCTCCCCCGGGACACAAGAGGGCAGCCGCCCTGCCCTGCATCGGGGGCCTTGGGGCACCTGGAGCCTTGTGGAGCCCTGAACTGTAGGACTTCTGCCATACTCAGAAGTGCTGCCAGAAGAAATTCCAGGCACACCCGGAGTGCTTCCGGGTGCTCATGCGGCACTTCCGCCATACCAGAAGATCATCGCAAAGCACATGGAGCACATCCGGGGCGTTATAAAAGGGGCTGCCTCACTCCACTAGTCGAGCCGGAGTCGGGATGAAGAAGACAGAGCTTGTGAGAGGAGGAATGAGGGTGACAGAAGAGTAGAAGAAGGAGAAAGAAAGGGACAGAGTGGTTGCTAGAAGGGTATTGTGAGGTGCTGTGTACTCTGAAGAAAATATTAAACGAGTGTGTTTATGGACATCTGGTGTTTGTCTGTCTGTGTTTGGGGCTGAATCTCCACAAGACTCACTTCCCTACCCACCTGGAAAACAGAGGAAGGGAAGATTTAATACGAAGGTATCACTCAGAGATACTGAAATATCCAAAAGGTTAACAATTGTTTAACATGTTTAATTAACTAAGGACAACATTAATGCATACCTGCCAGATTCTAAAGAACTTTAGAATTTTCTTAGTAAAGTGAATTTATTTTTTCTAAATTTAAGTGAACTAGGGCATCATTTTCCCATTGTGCTATTGCAAATGTAGTTCCTCATAGCTCATACCCCTTAGTCCTGAAATCAATCTAGTTACACTTCTCTGTGTGTGATGTACAATTCTGAGTTGAATAATACATGTCCTATTACCAGTCCCAACATTATCTAGAGAGGCAGTCTTTTGAAAGCAAAGGCTCAGTCTATGGAAGCTGCCTTCATGTTAAATACAACTAGAAAATATCATTTTTACAACAGAAGTTAAGGAAAGTTAGTTTCTTTTAACCAAGTCTCTAACTTGCATATAGTACAATTAATGTTTTCACGTTTTTGAGGCATATTTGTTCAAAGGGTGCATATACATTGTCACTTTACAAATATAAAATATGTATATGTCATGTTCCATATTCCAGAAGTTAATTACTGTGTACCTTTGTGGTGGTGGATGATATGGCTATCTTGTAAAAGTGCAATTAACAATAACATGTCCACATTGTTTCCAGTGTACCTTGCACTTGTGCCATATTCAAAGTGATGGCTTGACCACTGGATTTCCATTTAATTTGCAGTATTTAATGGTAACTGGTACACAAACCAAAGCATGCAGGGAGTAATTAGTACAAGATTACCTCTACATGGCTAACTAAACCAATTCATCTTCTTTTGTTACTGATTCCTTCCAAAGTGTGATGGTAATTATTTATTCTCACTATAATCATAGAACTGAAAGTAAGGGAGCACCATGTTCCTCTGCCTACACACACTTTAGATTTAAGAATTATTTTCTTTTCATTTGTGGCCCCCTCCTATTCCATATGAGCAAAGGTAGTTATATCATTTTTGAAACAATGATTTGTTAAAACATATTGGAATGCACTGAAAAAGATATAAGCACTTTGGCAGAATATCCAATGTTATTTTTGCCTGCTAGTGTGAGATGATGACAAGATCAGCTGACATCTTGCACAGCACATTCCATCATGCTAATAAACTTAAAGTTGAAAAGGTCTTAATTTCTAGGCATGTGAACTACTAAGAGACAGTTCAAGAAAAAAGAATCAAATTTAACATGATGCAAGGCTATTTACTGAAAATAATATGCTCATATTAATAATATTAATCTGGAAACTTGTAATATTGTAGAACTCCTTCTATATGTTTACTAGATATTGAAATGACAATAACTGATAATACCTTTAGTTCAAGTCTGTCCCTTGACAGACCAAAAAATCTTTGTTTTTTTGCACAAACATAGAAGGCAAAGGGTTTGACAGTCATGTCAAATACAATCTGTGATAAAGGACTCTCTATCTGAGTTCACATTCTTAAATAAAGAAATCTGAATTTATATTATTTACACAAAGTGATGCTTCTGGGCTGGAGTATGATATGTTAATCTACGCACATATTCTGTCCAAACCAACATTTGAATAACACTGTAAATAAGTACTGTCATCATATTTGACTTCAGAATAGCATGTTAGGAAGATGTTTTGCTGCTGAGGTATATTTTATGTTGAAAAAAAAACATTTAATAGTAATTCCCTGCCTTACATGAAACAATTCTGATTTTATGAATAATGTACAGAAACACTTTTTTTTCTTTTTGTGAGAACTTTGGCCAGTATCTTAACATTGATGTTTATTGGGGAAATTGGTCTGTAGGATATACACTGTAAAATCTGAAAAAAAATTAGAAATCGTTGCCTGGCATAGTGTTTTAGGCAGAAGCTTTTCCTTTCTGACCTTCATGAACATAATGTAGAAAGAATTAGTAGAATTAATTTAAAAGAGATTTTTTTTAAATAAACCCTACAGCATATTTGTTCTGGCCTTCTGCTTTTCTGCTATGTAGGGATTTAACAACATCCAAGATCTTGAAGGTTTTTAAAGATCTGTTCAGCTTATCTTTACACTAGCTGTCATCCATGGCTCCAGCCTCATAGTAGTGAAACAGGACAAACTTTAAAAATCAATAAAAAAATAAATAAGTAATTTGTATTGAGAAGAATTTATATTGATAGCTTTTGTATTTGAGGGCCTCTTGATTTACAATATTTTTGGTTTTGCTATCGGTGCGATAATGCAGCTCTGATCTCTTTGCCAAATGTAAAAAGTTGGCAAGATATCTCTGGCCAAACGGAAGGTAGGTACACTCCAACGTCAAACGTTGCCACTGTACTGTATCTGATCGTGTTCAGCTCTGATAGGAGAGCATCCCCCACGTGGGGAGAAGAGCATGTGGCTGTGATATCTCTGTCAATGTGCAGGTACTCTCTAAAACATACGTAGCTGTGATGTCTCTCTCAAAAACGTCAAACATTACTCTTTAACAATCTCTAGATGATGTCTGCTGAGCAAACAGGTATCGCTAGCTAAGTGGAGGGAAGGCGCACTCCAACACGTGGTGAGAGGTACAGTGACTCAAATGGAGGCTGGCACGTGAGTGAGGATGGCCCCGCCCAGCTCCCTACTCCTGAGGTCCCACCTCCCCCTCCCCTCGGCCCGCAGCCTGTCTCTTGGATTTGCGCGAATAAATCGGTGCCTCAACCAAACTATAATACTTAGTGCGATGACAGAAGTCTCAAAATCAACCGGAATGCTCAAGCAAAATATACAAAAAAACCTGATCTAAATCTGTTAAGTAGCTCTCTAGGGAAAAGCGGACAGACAGACAAACATACAGACGTTAGATTTTATATATATATATAGAGATGATGTCTGGACCTTTGGTATTTCACTTTTACTACAGAATATTTAATCAAACTATCATTTTAATTGGAAATCAATGCGTAAATCATTTTTACAATATTCCTTAAAAATTTTGCCTGTATTCAATAACTTTAGTTCAAATTAATATTCAATTTCAGCTTTGTTGATTTTTGTAGTAGCTTTCTGAACTTCTTTCTCAAGGACGTCAAAGCCATTTTTTAATAATTGTGTTGTATATTTATCATTGATTTTGGAGCTATAATTAAGTAATTCTGTTGTGCTTCTAGTTTACAATTTAACATGAGAAATGTATATTAATATTTTCCCTCAGATATGCTTCATGTGTTTCCCAAAGAGGTCTGACTTTCTATCAATTCAACAGCCTTATGAAGGCACAATGTAAGACTTTTCTCTACATGTGGTGCCAGTCATTGTCATTGCTGGCCAATCTAGAGACACCAGTTAAAGTAACAAGGATGTTTGTATCACAAACAAGTTACACTGACTTGATTCTGTCAGACAGTAGCCATTTTTCTTTTTCCTAATTTTAATTTGTTGCCATCAGGTTGAAGATTTAGATTCAAAAGTCAAGTGTGACAGAGTTAAGAGCTCTTTTATCCACAGAGCTATAGGTATTATGAATTTTAGTAGTGGTGGGGACCTTTTTGAGTACTAAATTATGACTGTGCACTATTAAGTGTTCATTATTCTTCTTAGAAGATATCTTGTGGGTATGAGTATTGATTGTAACAATGGCTGTCCTATGTTGCCTCTTTGATTATTTTATTGTATCTGTTTAGCATTGTTCTATGTTTTGTACATTCCTGAAAACAAATTTCTCCCTGGGGTAATACAATTCTACCTAACCTCACGTAACCTAATGTGTTTAGGTTAGAAAAGAAACTCATAGTACCAAGAGAAAATCCCATGTACACATGAATTTGAACCTACGTCTCTGACGAGGCAGAACTAAAAATACTGATCCACTGCTTGACTGTTGTCATTCACAATAATTTAGATTTTTTTCTTCATGTTGTACTTTAAAATTCGTTTTTTTTTTTTTACCAGATATTTAACAATGGAAGGCTGAAATGTCTTAGCTGATGAGAAGAACAGTGATGATTCACAGACTTGGATAGCTGTTTGCTTTCAATGGTTTAAAGCATTTTTCAAAAGCATTCGATGCTGGAAAAATCCTATAAAATATGTTATTTTTAGGGTTTGAAATTTAATATCTCAAAAGGATGCAATCGAATTGCTAAGCTATGAAGTAAGATGGCAAAGCTTATAGACAATAGAAGGAGGCTGTCCTAATCCATCACGCCTGCAATCTGGAGTCAGTCAGTCCACTGATGACATCATCCGTAAAACTCCCTCACAAGGCTCAGCTGTGGCCAGCTCATCCCCCAAATAGTATAGCTGCTTTATTCTTTCTTGCAAACATATGGCTTTCTTCAGTGAGGCACATCTATAAATCAGAGTGCTTACATGAGTTTATGGTTTGTCCTGCTTTTTCATGAAAGATGTAAACATTTAAGATGTTCAAATGACTGAGTGATACTGGCAGTATGGAAATTTATCTATGATACACATTTTTGGCTTGCATCTAAAACTGTGTGAAATACATTATATCCATGAATGTGAATCTTCCCTTTGAACTTCCTTTGCATGAAAAGTGAAACTTTAAACTTCCATTTGAAACAAACTCTAGTACGATCATAACACACAATACACTTGTTAAATCAAATATATCTTGGGTGGACACTTTATTAGGTACATTTACACATGACACATAATTTACTGCTCAATTAAGTGGGGCCATCTTAGATATAGATTATATAATGCTAAAGCAGGATGATCCACTCCAATTTGTTATGATCATTCAATTGAATCAAGTACACAGACCTATCAAGATAATATTGATGAGGTATGGGACCCTGGCTTTGCCTGTGTTCAAGCCCAGAGTTCTGACAGGGTCCCCACCTATCACATTCCACTTTAATTTCCTTTACAATGGTCTAGTAAAGGAGGAGGAGGAGGAGTAAGAAGAGGAGTGCAGGACCAGTGATTCAGAGGTACCAATTTGCAAACCAACATATTGGCAGCACTTGCTAGAAAGCAGCCTGGTTTTGGACTTCTTGTATTTGGTTTGGGTCTGCTAAGACACTTAAAACAAATATAGCAACTGTGCAGAGATTTACTGTATATGCATAACAGTGTAACAGGAGTAATAAAGATTGGCCAGCACCCAAAAGCATCATTCAGTTGTGGTTCTGAAGTCAGAAAGAGATTACAAAGGAGAGGGAGCAAGTTTAGACTAAGACACTACTTGTGCAAAGTACAGTAAGGTAAACTACTGAGTACGCTAGTAGTGTCCAATGGGAAATGTGCAGCATTTTGTACTTGTCATGGCTGGCATATTGTGCTTTACTCCATTATCAGCAATAATTAAGGCAGTAGTGGATTATGGCTTAATGAATAGAGGTGTGCATGTATAGTTGATCAAACAGATACTCATCATTGTGGCAGTATTTGAAATCAGTATTTGGGTATTCTTCCATTTGCGTTGCATTGCGAGACAACAAAAAGAGCTGAGACTGCTATGGTCTGCTGTTGATCCCAGGCATATAACTATGTCAGTGTTCTCAGTGTTGTGGTAAACATTTTTGTAAAAAAAAAAAGCAAATTGTAAAATTCCAGACAAGTTCCAAATGCTTACTGACCCCAACAGTGGAGGTAACAAGGCACTGGCAGCAGCAAGAAAAAAGATAATGACAAAAGATGCAATCTCTGTTTTCTTCAGTAACGAATACTGTGCAAAATGGTCAGCACCTTTTTAACTTATTTAACTCATTCCCAAAACCAAGTCACTTGCTGCTGAATTTTATCTATGTGCCCTCAGTGCCCTCTGTAAGGCGGGTTTCTGCTGTTGGCATAACTGTTAACAGACTTTCTCCCGAGCATGTGGATATGCTAGTTTTTGATATGCTGGTTTTCTTTAATAAAAGGGAACTGAGGTCCAGTTACCACAGAATTCCTTCATAGTTCTAATGTTTGCTATTATTCACCCTGATGGTGGTGACAGAATCAGCAGCACAAGACTGACCCTAATGATGTGTCAAGTCAAAACAGACAAACTTCTGAGAGGCTCTAATTTTTTACAGAACACTGCATTCAAACAAATGTCAACTTGCTTTTCTTCCATAGATTTTAGAAGCTGTTGAGAACCCTCTAATACTCTAGAAAGAGTTTTTACACAGAAAAGAAAACTATCATATTTTTTGGCAATGGCTTTTAAACAGTTTTTTTGACTACTACCACTAATAATTAGGTTACAACATTATTACCAGAACAGTTATTACTAGTGGGATAAACAGGAAGAAGATGAACAAATTGATTAGTAATAAACTAAAACACTGTTTACTGTCTTGCTAGTGTCTTCAGTTTGGCTAAAAGGTTTTGATTCATGCTATATGTAGCCAGGCCCTACCCAACATCTCATATCACTGTTAAGTGAAAGAATGAGGATGCCTCTCTGGATGCCTCTGTGTATTCTCTTCTGTCTCAGTGGGGAAGCACGACTGGAAGAACTACTGGGAAGCTACACCCAGTGAGGTCAAAGAAACCACCTAGGTGGATGACTGGACCATAAAAGTCATTAAAAAATATGGACTGCCACTTATGGACAGCTGAATTTCATTGGACCATGCATAAGGAGATTAGCTCAGAGGCCCAGCACTTAACTCATGATGCCACAAGGGAGCAGAACTACGCCCTGAACCATATAAAGAGCAAGTTCCTATTTCTGACAACTGAGGTTCAAGACAAAAAGGTTAAAAAAAAAGACAAAAAAAATCGTTGTTGTCCTGAAAAGCCGTATGATGTAATTGACAAGGAGCCTAGGACTTTGATTACTTTGATGACATGTAAAAGGGTGACTGTTTTCAGAGTGTGGTTTACTTTGCATTTTCACTGAAATTGAAGGCAACACACAGAGATAGAAAATCTATTAAAAGAGATTGTGTACTGGTTAGGAGATCACCCCCACACCTCTATAAAGTTTTGCAACTCTGTCAAGATGAAAGGGGTCATTTGCCTTTGATTCCTGTCAGATTGTTCCAGCTGATGTAACATTTATAAAGAATTCTTTAAAGAAATGAAGAAAAATACTGAATGTCAAAAGACATTTTCAACAGTTTGAAAGATCCCAGGTGTTGTTTAAGAGCGATGTGACTGTGACTGAAACCAAATTACCAAATATCCGGTTGGCTGTACTTCTAGCCTGGCTGACTCCACCACTAATGACCTACAGGGCAGTTACAATTGTAGTAGAGACATTTGAAAAAGAAACACATCTGGGATGTAAAGGGCTCTCGGAGTTTTACAATGAGTTGTAATTACACTTAAACAATATTATTATTTTATTTTGTGTGACTGGCAGTGTTTAGGTTAAAGCAGGTTGCTTACATATGGCCTCGAAGAAGACATTCAAGCTGCTATTAAATCTTTCCTCTTCTCTACCTGAGAGTCATAATTCTCTCAATTAAGAACACTACTGGTTTTCCTTATTAGACTCAAAAACTAAAGTGCATAGTAACACTTGATAGGTTACAAGTACTACTGATTAACATGGCTCTTAGTGTGTCTACCTTATAGGTGAAGAGCCCTGCATTCAAATCATGGCCTGGTTCCAGTCAATGTGGTGTTTGCACCATCTCCCTCCATCTACATATTCTTTACAACAGGATTTTCTGACAAAGTTGTGACAGTTGACAAGGTGTGAATGCCTGGGTGTGTCAGTGAATACGAACTGTAGTGGACAGACAACCCATCTTGCCTTGAACCAAATTTCTAAGGTAGGTTCCAGTCTCCCACTGTCCTGTACTGGATGAAGGGTGTTTAATAATAGATGGATGGAAAAATATTAATGACCTTAAGTGACTCTTGCTTTGTTTTGTTGTTGTTGTTTTTACACATTTCCTGTTGGAAACCAGTTTTAACTGCACTAAACCCACTAAACAGAAAAATGGGATCATAATTTCCTATAAATGCAAATAATCTTTTTTCTCAAGTAGTAAACAAAAACACTTTGATGAAAAAAAAAAAACTGTGTTGTTATACTAAAAAACGTTACAGTGCTTATTAACAAGACAAGGAAGCCTCTGTGCATTCTGTATAATAATTCTCCACGGTGCCAAGCTTTAAAAATAAGATGACTGAAGCTTGCTGTGCATGACATTCACAAGATGTACTCCCTTTATGTAAATAATAATACCTAATCTAATAGCTCACTCCAACACAAAGGAAAAGCCCCAAACCCTAACCTTTTTTATGTGGAAATGCATGGTAAATTTAGTTACAGCTTATATGTATTGTTTTAAAGAGCTAGATTGGGCTAAATGACCTATTATCATCAAAGTCATCATATCTATGTTAGGTAGAATGCCTAGAGGGGGCTGGGTGGTCTCGTGGCCTCAGAACCCCTGCAGATTTTGCTTTTATCTCCAGCTGTCTGGAGTTTTTTTTTTTTTTTTCTGTCCTCCTGGCCATCTGACCTTACTTTTATTCTATGTTAATTAGTATTGCCTAATTTGATTTTTAAATTTTCTTCATCCTGTAAAGCACTTTGAGCTACATCATTTGTATGAAAATGGGCTATATAAATAAATGTTGTTGTTGTTGATATGTTTGAAATGAACCATACCATACCATTTTCTAACTCTGCTTAACCCTAGGCTGGAGCTAGGGCTGGAGAATATCCCAGCAAGCACCTGGGGCACTTCAAGAACAATTCGCTGGACAGGGCGGCAGTCCATTGCAAAGTAAAAACACTCACGCACACCAGGGCCAATTTTGTGTCACTAATTCACCTAACCTGCATGTTTTTGGGAGGACACCCATGCAGGAACAGGAAGAACATGCAAACGACATGCAGATAAGACCCAGGATGTGAACCATGGTTTTTTTTACTGCAAGGCAGTAGTGCCACCACTGCACCACTATGTTCTGAATGTGCCATATTAAAGGAAAGGCACACTACATGTCTTATAAATATACATTTTAATATTTACTTATGGGCAGCACGGTGGCTTCCCAGGTCCTCCCTGTGTGGAGTTTGCATGTTCTCCCCGCGACTGCGTGTGTTTCCTCCAGGTACTCCGGTTTCCTCCCACAGTCCAAAGACATGCAGGTTAGGTGCATTGGTGATTCTACATTGTCCCTAGTGTGTGCTTGGTGTGTGGGTGAGTGTGTGTGTGTGTGTGCACCCTGCGGTGGGCTGTTGCCCTGCCCGGGGTTTGTCTCTTGCCTTGCTCCCTGTGTTGGCTGGGATTGGCTCCAGCAGACCCCGTGACCCTGTAGTTAGGATATAGCGGGTTGGATAATGGATGGATGGATATTTACTTACCAAGTTTAGGGTAGCAGGGGGCCAGGACCTATCCCAGCAGCATTGGAGATAAGGTAATAAAAAAAGCACCAAAGGGTGCAAATCCAACAGAGGGGACACTTATGCACCCACCTGCTCTTAGTCTTATGGAGCACATTTACAGTTATCAGTTAACTTAACACATACATCATTAGAATATGGAAGTAAAAAAAAAAAAACACCAACAAAAGAAGGTCTTTCAAACTCCATAAAGTCAGTGCCCACACAATGTATTTTTGTATGGCACCTTTCAAATTATCTTCTAAATTAAGAGTGCCACAATAATATCCTACATACTGGGGCACAAACAAGTTAAGAAGCTTGCTCTTGGTCACACAGTTAAGTTAGAGGCAGATTTTGAACTGGCAACCTTGTGGTTAAAGTGCAGTGCCTTGTGCACTAAGCCACACTGTCTACAAAATGCAACCAACTTCATAATAGACAACAATTGTGTTTAGCCAGTTTATCCTTATCCTCAATATACCTGTATAGCATATAGGCTGACTGCTTAATAAAGAAAGGTGGGAAGCGATAACAAATTAAGAATTGAATAAGAAAAAATAATTCAAATAGCAATCTATCATTTACTTTATTTGAAAAAACATTAACTACTGCCTTTAAATAGTAATGCAGCCAGCAAATGGCTGTGGCTATAATATCTACAGATAGGTGCACAGCTGGGTCATGGTTTGTCCTGTGTATAGAATTAAAAATTCTTGTGGCAATGTTGGAAATGAAAAGAATGATTATGTACACATGCTCCATTGGTGCCCCTGTGGGAAATACATTGATGACCTGTGTTTTACTGGAAAGAGCTGTATGCTATGCAATTAGTTAGAGCCAGAGATTGTTGAGGATTGGGGGCAGTAAATGTAAGTAAGTTATTCAATCAGCAACCTAAAACTTTTTACACATTTATGAAGCTATCATTTTTACATATAAATTTACATTGATTCATTTAGCTGATGATTTTTTTAAAGCAACTTAAAAAAGAGGTCGTAAACGTTAGTCTGGGGACTGTTTTAAAATAAATGCTATAGGACAAGATTACAAAGCTGATCATCATAAGTGAAGAACTTTAAACCAAGCTGGAAAGAAGACTAGTTGATCTTTCCTTATTTACAACAATCTACTATATTAAAGCCATTATCAGTTAGACAGATATTCACAGAACTACAGCGTCCTCAAATGCTTCTTAAACGCATTGAGTGAGGCTGCAGTTAACTGAACACACATAATTCAATTTCAGGTACCATCTCTGGACAAAAGAATTATATCGCAATTGCACACACACACCTATAGACACTAAAAGAAGGTTAATTTGAGTTACCCTTATAATGTCACCTTCTTTCTTACACAAAAATGGAATCTTATTTTAAAAAAAAGGTTATAGGCAAATTTTGTTTAAAAACTGGGTCTAGGCCCATTTTGTAATTAAAATAAAGAACCCCCAAAACATATACTGTATATACACGAAAACAGACAAATCACCAATTTTCATAACATAACAGGGGATCTTGTTACATAGCCTAGGTGAATAAACTGAAGATAAAAATAACTCCATAAATCCTTTTTTTCACTCCTAGTGCAAGTCAAGTTAAAATATTTGCAATATACAGGATGCTTGCACATGGGAATAACATGCAGAATCCACATCCAGTTGAGTTGTGTCATAGGTTAATTTGTAATTGTACATTTTCCCATTGTCAATATCTCCCTTATTCTGTCCTACAATGGTTGGGCATCCTACCCATGGATCTGTTTCCTTGATGAAGCCAGGGTGTCCTTTGGCACCTTGTGATGATGTGCTGTATGTTTTTGTCAAAACTTAATTTATATATGTATGTAGAGTGGATTCAGTACGCATTCAAAACCTGACACTTTTTTCACAATATTTATGTTGCAGCCTTGTGCTATAAGCACTTAAATTAATTTTTCCTCTCATGAAGCAACACCTTTCACCACAGAATGATAATTTATAAAATTTAGCAAATTTATTAAAACTAAGAAAGTTAAATTTCACATTGATGCAGGTATTCAGACCCTTTACTATAGAACTTGAACTTTGGGTTAGGGGCATTTCATTTCAAATATACATTAAATTTAATTACACTGATTATCATTGAGATGTTTTTATACCTTGCTTGGAATCCACCTGTGGTAAATTCACTTGATTGGAAATGATTAGTAAAGACAGTCCTATCCATATAAGGTCTCATAGCTGATTCTCTCAATGTAAATCAGAATAAATACCAAACCACGCGATGGAAAAAATGCCTGCTTACCTTTGAGTCAGTATTGTAAGGAGATGCCACAAAAAAATATCTTAAGTATTGAAGGTTTCCAAGAACATGGTGTCCTTCATAATTCTTAAATGGAAGAAGTCTGAATTAACCAAAACTCTTCCTAAAGCTGGATGGCCGTACAAACTGAAGAACCAGAGTGTCACTTTGTCTGAGCTTCAGAGAACCTGAGCAGAGATGGGAGAAGCTTCCAGAAGGTCAGCTACTACTGTAACACACCACTGATCTGGGCTTCATGGCAAATCTTGTTGCATTATACCCAAGAAGACTCAAGGCTGTAATCACTGCGATTCAATTAAATACTGAGTGAAGAATCTGAAGATTTGCATCAATATAATATTTCTATTTTTTATTTTTAGTAAATTTGCAAAAATTTTTAAAATTCTGTTTTCAATTTGGTATTAATATGTATTGAGTGTATGTACTGAGTGCTGTTTTATGAGGGTTAAAATTAATGTAGATGATTTTAGCATAACGATGCAACGAAACAAAATATGCAAAAAGTGTGTGTATTCATAGATAGATAGATAGATAGATAGATAGATAGATAGATAGATAGATAGATAGATAGATAGATAGATAGATAGATAGATAGACGCTGTAAATATCTTCTGCAATGGTTTGTCATCCCTCCAGTGTGAGTTCCTAATGTATGCACTTGCTATTAAGCTATTCTCTATCTGCACTTAAGCCCCAATGAATATAACGGAAAATGGAAAATTGGATGGATTAGCAGTTAAAACAACAACACTTGCTAAAAAACAGGCTTATGCGTGCTAGCAATGTAAGAAATTGGAAAATGGGTTCTGGCAACTCTAGATACTGTGTCACATTATGGAACTGATTCAAAGTGTGCATGAATCCTCATCCTGTTAATGATTTCTTGTAAGTAGAAAAAAAAATGCTGTTTCACTAAAGCACAGCAACTGGAAAGAGAAAACTTTACAAAACAAGATTCAAACAAATTCTGAAGCACTCGGTCACATTTGTTTCAAGAGTTATTTGCTAGACATAATTTTCCTTCAGTTTCTTAGTGCTTATTCTGATTAGAGTTGTGGTGGCAGCATTTTGAGCTGGACAGACCTAGTCATCCTATCCTTAATTCACCCGTAGCTCCTGGGGAATACCCTTACACTCCCATGCCAGCTAAAATATGTAATTTCTCTCGACTGACCTGGCTTTTATGCCTGGGTTTTTTACCCAGTTGGTCATGCCTTGCATACCTCTTTGAGAAAGGCACTTGGGGACATTCTAATTACCTTCACAAACCACCTGGCTCTTGTAGATTTAGAGAAGCAATAAACCTTCCTTATTTCTGAGCTTCTTACCCTGACATGAAGAATCAACCCAGGTACCCTCATTCAGTCACAACCCAGAGTGTGTGACAGTAGACAAAATGCTTAAGTGAAACAATATCTGTTAAAGAAGTCACTTTGTTTTCACTTTTCATAGATTGCAAATCAGTACAAGAAATGTTTAATGATTTCTTTCATAAAACAGAATACAAACATTAATTGTAATTGATGGGAAATGTTGATGGACATCCTTTTTTTAATACATCATCCTAATTATCACACACTCTCTACACTCTGCAAAAAAGATACTATTTGGCCTGATAAATGCATTCCAGTCTGCTTACTCTAGCAGACACATGGTTACAATTACAGGTCATGTAGTGGAGCAACGGCAAGGTTCAGAGTACTCCGCTGTTTCCTCCAGAAACCGCACCAGTGAAATCCTGCACGAGCCACATGTAAAGATCTCTGCCAGAAATCTGTTTTAGAAACAAAAAGCTTTCAATCATGCTGAACCTTCAAGTCTCTGAGGAATTCAAATGTATGTATGCACTTCTAGTGTTATTACATAAGGCCTTTAAGGGTAGAGTAATTGAGAAAAAAAGTTGAGGAGTTAAGCCTTGAGCTACTCCACTACCTCCTTCATCACAGAGAGAGAGAGATGCATTCTGCTTTTCATAAAGGATACATAATTCACTGGAATTCTGTTTTGCCCCATGATCCCAGAACAGGACCGGTTTGATAACTGCAAGGAAGTACAGTTTTCAGTCATTCAAACGATTCTTAAAGATGCAGAAACTGAGCAAAAAAATAATCTTCAACTTTATCTGTTTTTGGAACAGCCTAAGGCAGTCAGAACAGGATACCAAGTGGACAGTCCAGCTGAACATCTTTCATATCTCACTCTAACATTTCTTTTGTGAACTTAAGGCCAGGAATTGGAGCTGGACTCTTGGAAGAATAGTAAATAACCCGTGTCCACAAGGTAAAATATACTGCATCCAACGTTTCAGTTTTCATATCTGTTTTTCCATATCAGGGTCTTGGGGGGGTGTCAGCCTATCCAGACAGAACTGGGCATACTCTGAACCAACTCTGAGAAAGAAATCAAAACATTGCAGAAAAGTAATCTAGTCTATCCATCTATGTAATTACCCATTTCTCTTAATCTAGTATAACGTTCTGGGTGTGAGTGTCACTGAACACCAGTCCATCAGAGGAAATGCTCATGTAAGCACCTCTCACCTCTCATAAGGTGGCCAACACTGTGTCACATTTTAGCTAAACAAGATTGACAGTGAGATATGGGAGGACAATTCGATTACTTGCAGAATGTGCAAGCTCCAGACAAAGAGTGCCCCAGGACCAGGATATAAACTCTGCCTTTTAGCAGTACTAAGAATTGCTCCATAGCATTTACAAAAAAAAATGACTTATTTTTCATATATTTGATTTCTTTTTAATTGTTTTCTCCTTTCAATAAGAATGTTTTATTTCAAAACACACTCAACATTCTGCTTTCATAATCATGAAGGGGAGGGTCAAATCTAGCACTTCATTGCTAATTCATATGTAAGTGTTGAATATTTCCAAAGTCATGTAACATTCTTTTGTAATTCCAGTTAAAGTTTTTCTATCACAGGCAGACTGGAAAAAACAGTAAAATTACAGATATTAACAATCACATTAAATTAGATCTGACTGTTTTATGTTGCAAGGTGATATGGTAACTTTATTTGAATTATTATTCTAGGTGGTTACACATTTTTGTTCCATACTAATCCACTTTGCCATTTTTTGCTGGCTCTGTCTGCAGCCCTGAAAATGTCTCCATGATGTGCCACTCAAGCTCTACTGATATGTCTCACCTTCTTGCCTCTGAGCCCCTGGTTATTTTAAGTAACTGTTGCTGGAAAAAGCCCAGAGTCCAGCTGTCTTGCTATCAATCACTCATATGGGAGCTGAAACGGAGCACATCCATGACTGAACACTGATGCGTCATTTATAAACTGTGCTGCCATTTCATTGTTTCTTACAGGCTCGTTTTGAGCTCTTTATCCAATAGACTTATTGACATGGATGAAGTTACAACATGATATTTTGGATGGTCCTGGCTTGAAAAATTCTTTAGTGTAACTAGATAAATCACTCCCTGTATCTGCCTTGCCATTCTATAACTCTCATGATGCTTTTTAAAGACAGGCTGGTGTACCAATAAAGGCCCAGCATGGGATTAACTCTACAGCTGACTAGAGGAGACTCATTTTCTACTGTCTTTTAAAGAGTTATGGCTAAAACAAAAGTCTATCTGGACTGGCCAAGCAACATTCATATCTGTTACTAGGCTGAAGGGAGGACATTGTTATTAGAATGATTTAGGTAAATTGACAAAGATGTTTCTCTTAAAAACTGTAGAATGAGTAATGGTACACAGTTACTCATTTCAGTTTGCCATTTGGACATCGCATTCCACAGATTTGATGCCTTAGAAATAATGAGATGAGAACATGCCATTCAGAACTTACCAGTCCGATCCACCTAATTTCTCCAAAATAACATCAAGTCAAGATTTGAAGGTCCCTACGGTCCTACTCCCTACCACAGTACTTGGTAGTCTATACTTACTACACAAATACTGGACATTTAAAAGATGTGTACAGACTTTATACAGTAAATAAAATCAAAACATAATGAAACAAAACCTTAAAAGTAATTGTCTAACATTTCAGATTCTGAAATACCACCCATTCCTGAATAGCAAGTGCGAATTACATATTTTTATAAAGGAAACTTCCCCATTCTCCATATATAAAATTCTGTTGCACAAAGTGGCATAAATGAGAATAATGTACACAAATTCAATTGATCTTACTTTAATTAATTAAAAATCAACTGTTCTCTTTTTGATCATACAAACCAGTATTGTTTTGATTTTATTCTGGATGCTTTTAGTCAAGCACATCACGTTGTACTTATTGTGATTAGACACATTACCTCTGCTCATGTGCTTCCATGAAAGCTGCCAGAAATTGTACTGAGTCAGGCTCATATCTAAACAAACCAATCAGCCCACTACAGGCCATTTGCGGAAAATGGAGAAATGTTTATGAGCATGGCATTGTTCTGTATTATATAATGGAATGCATAATGAGAAAGGCACAGAACTTCAGAGAATTCTTAAATACACAGTGGACACAGTTGTTAAATAAATATAGCAGCGTGTTGTGAGCTCTTATTTCTATATTATATGTATTTTGGTAAATCACCACTCTATGTCCCAGGTTTAAAAATGAGGAGATAAGTTTATTTTATGTTGTCGATAGAAATGGCAACACGATAAAGTCATAAGAATGTGATGTGTCATTTCATCTATTAGGACCTTAATGATTTTTTCAGTCCATCCATGATGTTTAACGTTTGCACATTCTCCATTTTTCAATAAAGATTTGGTGCTTGCCCTTATTACTTGCCAGGGTTTGACAGTGATATGCCCCTCCAGATGCATTATTGGAAATGCTTTTCTCCATGATTTCTGTGGGTTCTCCAGTTTCTGCTCACATCATACATCATATTCATTGATATCTCAAAATTAAAGTAGCTAGGTACAAATGAGTGAGAGTGTCAGTCCTTGTGAGTGAGTATGTTCTCAGGTAAACTGGTGTCCCAAACAGCATAATTTCCCCCTTGCATCTGATACTTCTAGGCATATAATTAAATAAGAGGATGCCACAGATGCAAGGCTGCCTTAAATGTTGACCTAAAAAAACCTAGTAACCATGTAAAAGTTCCAATAAAAAATAAGGGGACTGGGCTGTGTGTAAAATTCAACCAAAAGAATGCTTTAAGGAATAAAATACCTTGAAGCATTTAAAAAGAGTATCTTGTCTGGAAAACAAAACGAAAGCAGAGTTTCTTTGCATAAATTAAATATCATCTCCAACAAATGATAATGTTAAGTCTCAGCCAGGATTTCTTTCCTCGCTGGGGTTCAAATTCATGTTTTTATGTCTCTTTTGTTCATTTTGGATTCTTTGATTTATGTTGATTATGGGTGTCATCCTTTATTTTTAATTTTGTCTATGTATAAGCTGCCTTTGTCATGTTCCATGTGTTTTGTGGGTCACCTGCCAATCTCCACCAGGAATTGCCCTCCGCCCTATAAATCCGGAGGGTCTTCCACAGCTCTTGGCGGTTCATCGTGAATACACTAGGAAGCTGTTGAGTGAACTTCTGCTTATTGTGATCTGTGAAGTAGATCTCTGATTTTTATGACTGTCGGCTCTTTTGTTTGACCTTGCTTTTGGAATCTGTACTGGGACTTGTTTGATTTCGATTTCCTTTGTGTTTAAGGCAATTCCATTTTCCCTTTGTGCTCCATGGAGCTTCATTGTAATTGGAATACTTTTTTGTGAAGAATAAATCTTTAGGAAATAAAGATTTGGTGCTTGCCTTTATTGCCAGCCAGGGTTTGATGGTGATATCCCCCTCCAGATGCATTATTGGAAGTGCTTTGGAACTCTTTACTGATTGAGACACTGAGTTCACACAGATGTAGTTTGAGTTTAATAAAATACTGCTGTAAACTATTGTATTCTTTTAATGAAACTTTTAGAAGCAGGCTATTCTGTATCACATTAAAATATAAATGGTAGGCAATGGTCAAGTGAAGCCCACCACATAAGGTTGGTATTTGAATTGGGCAAAGTGTCTGTTGATTGTAATAATAACAAAGGCTAATTACATTTAAATCAACCACTCTGCTCTGAACTCGACATTTTTTGGTGATAGTATATTGAAAAACCTGAATGTAAATTGTGTGAAAGGACATTTTCACATAAAAATTTGGTTAGATCAACATTTTTCATTTGAGATATTGAAAAAGCCTCTCCTGTATACAAAGGTTGTCATCCCACTTTACATCTCATTAGAAAACACTTCATTTATGATAACATACAGTATCTGAAGGCTAACAAAATTGTGAACATTAAATAAATATTTGAATTCCCATGATTCACATCTGTGTTGTCATGATATTGCTGAGCTCAACCATAAATGCAATTATTTTCACCTGTCTTCACATGAGCACCTATCTAGAATCACTAGGCACAAGATGTGAAACAGACATAATGCCAAACAATCTGAGGGCCTTCTCAGCAGTTAATCATCAAATAATGAACAGATATCCTTGGGGATTGAGAGAAAATGCTGTCTCCACAGAGGCAACAAACCCAAGACACTCTGCTACTCAATCAGAGTACTTGTCAAGTAATAATGAAAAGTCAAAATAAATATTAATGAATCTGCAGCTGTCTGTTTTAAGGTTAAAACATTTTTATGAAGTAGTAGTACTTTTTAAAATACTGAAGCATACGTTGCATGCCAAAAGTACTTACATAAATAAAACTCTTGACCAGGCCATAACAAATAACGTTAAAATAATGTTAAAATTTATGTAGAACTATTACTTAACTTACATGTTACAAAAGCAAGGAGATATAAAAGCCACAGTTATTAAGCATTATGCAGCACCAGATGGTGAGATGCTATGCCCAAACATCACCCCAGAGATGCTATCTGCTAGTGGCACTTTTCAAATTACCTTCATCTGCATGTAATACATTGTTAGGGGTGAGAAACAGAACAACAACATTGGGCAAATTAGCAACAGCAGTCAGAAATCAAGACAATCAAGTAATCCAGTAAAATATGGTAAAACACTGTATTCATCCTCTGGAAAGAGCCAGAAGGTCAAAAATTACAAGTGGGCAAAAATGATGAAATGTAAATTAAATAGCAGTTTCATTGGAAGTTTGATAAATTAAGTCAACCGTGTTCTTATATTGAATCCAGATTGTATTCAAGTAGATAAGTAAGACATCCATTTAGCATGTGAGGGCTGTCCAAACAAGTTTGAAAATGCTCTATAATTCTCTTGAACATCAATCAATCCATATTCTCACCAGCTTTTCTAACTCAAAGTCGCTAGATCCAAAACCTGTCTTTGCCATATTGGGTATATAAAAAGAACCAATCCAGGATGGAGTGCCAGTTCATCACAGGGAACAGTCATATATGTTGGACACATCTACAATAGGACAAATTTGAGTTGGTAATCAACACAGCAGGCACATCATTAAGGTATGGGAGGACCATATTGGTCCATATTGACATGATAGCATCACACAGTTACTGCAGATTTGTTGGCTGCACATCCATGATGCAAATCTCCCATTCCACCACATCTCAAAGGTGCTCTGTTGGATTGAGACCTGGTGACTGTGGAGGCCATTTGAATACAGTGAATTCACTGTCCTGTTTAAGAAACTACTTTGTGATGATCTGAGCTTTGTGACATAGCGCGTTATCCTGCTGGAAGTAGCAGGGATGGATATTGTCAGCAATAATACTCAGGTAGGCTGGGGCATTTCAATGATGCTCATTTGGTACTAAGGGGCCCAATGTGTGCCAAGAAAATATCCCCCACACCATTACACCACCACCATCAGCCAAGGCTTGAGACAAGGCTGAATGGATCCATGATTTCATGTTGTTGACGCCAAATTCTGACTGTACCATCCAAATGCCACAGCAGAAACCAAGACTCATCAGACCAGGAAACGTTTTTCCATTCTCCTATTGTCCAATTTTGGTGAGCCTGTGCCCATTGTAGACTCAGTTGCCTGTTCTTAGTGAACAACAGTGGCACCTGGTGTGATCTCCTGCTGCTGTAGCCCACCTGCTTCAAGGTTTGATGTGTTGTGCGTTCAGAGATGCTCTTCTGCATACCTCGGTTTGTAACAAGTGGTTATTTGAGTTACTCTTTACTTTCAATCAGCTCGAACCAGTCTGTCCATTCTCCTCTGACCTCTGGCATCAACAAGGCATTTTTACAACTGCCACTCACTGGATATTTTCCCTTTTTCAGACCATCTCTGTAAATCCTAGAGATGGTTGTGTATGAAAATCCCAGTAGATCAGCAGTTTCTGAAATACTCAGACCAGTCTCTCTGGCACCAATATCTGATGCTCGGTTTGAACTTCAGCAGGTCATCTGATTATGCCTACACAAGGGGGCTTCGCCCCCTGCTCGCTTCGCTCGCCTACCCCCGGTGTTTTGAACCCGTGCCCGCTGGGCAGCTACGTGTCCGGATGACGCACGTTTAATACGGCGCGTTTGCCCGTGTCATTCTGGAGTCCCCCACCGGTAATACAGAGCTTCGTCCGTACTATTACGTGGTGCATTGTGGACTACTGCGGACCCCGTAGTTTTTCTCGTTTCAGTTTGTATCTGTGGTCAGTTGAGCTCATGTTTTTCAAGCTTTTGAATTCCGGTCTTCATTATCTGTAACCTGCTGTCCATGTGCGTGGCCCCCTTGTTCAACCTGTTTATGACGTTTTAGTTTCCTTTCTACTCTGTCTTTAAGTGAATGACAATGATTGCAAATAACATTCATTAATCCCAATGAATTTTCCTCAATAGTGGACTCATTATTGAAGGCGTTGTCAGCCAACTGGCGTAAGCATTTAGCAGGTGTCTGGCATTGATGTCCGCGACGGGCATGTTTTGCTTGTGGCGTTTGACTGCCGCGTTGTTGCATGTACATTATTTGTGACGCGCTATTTTGTAGTTTTAATTGATTTGCCACCGCTTTGCGAAAAGTCCGTTTCAGTCTACGTCGTGCATTGGATAAGTAATAAGGAGGATTGCACTCACTGTTAATATGTAGCCTTTTCTGCAGTTGAACGGTTAATAGTGCTATATTGTAAGGAGATCCACCTATGCTCACACCTATGCTGCCTAGTGTGAAGGTGTTCAGATGACGTATGTTTAATATGGACGTTTCCTTTAGAAATGTGGTTTTGGGTGTCACTTCTTATTGATGGGGGGGGGGGGGGGGGGGGGGTTGAGGATTGTTGTTGCGCGAGCGTCTTCTTTCTTTTTGTGTTCCATGGGCTTGACACCTATGCCGACGCCTATGCTGCCTAGTGTGAAGGTGTCGACGTTCACTTTAGAAGATGTGGCTTTGGGTGTGTGTGTGTCCCGTCCCTTTCTTGTAGGGTCTGTGGGGTGGTTTTGTGTTCTTTTTTTTGTCTTCCATGGGCTTGTTGAATCTCCCTCTTGGTGTGTGTCTCGTGCCTGTAGGGTGGGGGGGTGGGGGGGGTGTGGTCGTGCCTTGCTGTTGTGCGCTCGTCTGTTCTTTTTTTTTGGTGTGTTTAGTTTCGTGTGACTCCTTTTTGTATGTGCTCACTCCTTTTTTCTGTGGTCTTGTCCGCCACTCGCGGCCCCTCATCCGCCTTTGTCGCCCTCTTTTGTCCGCCTTTCTCCAACTCTCGCGGACTCTTTTTGTGCCTGCGCCTCTCGCGGACCCTCATCCGCCTCTCTCGCCCTCTTTTGTCCGCCTTTCTCGGCTCCTCAGACGACTCTCGCGGACTCTTTTTGCGCCTGCGCAGTACGTCTTTTTGCAGCTACGGCCCATGGCCGGATGTGCCTGCGTCCATCATCCGGTTTAGCATTCTCGGTTAGTAATATAGATGCCTCAGTGCATTGAGTTGTTGACATGTGATTGGCTGATTAGATAGTTGCATTAACAAGCAGTTGAACAGGTGTACCTAATAAAGTTGTCAGTGAGTGTATGAAGATCCTTTTGCACCTAGTACTGCTCACCCATCCATCCACCTTGCTTATTGCGTTCCAGGGATGCTCAGTAAGGATTGGGTGCATGACAGGAAACAACTTTAGATAAGGGATAGTTCCTTCACTGGGCACATTTATGTCCATGTCCACACAGGAAAAGTTTAGAGTGGCCAACTAACTTTTGGGATGCAGAAGATAAACTAGAATTGCCAGAGAAAAACCTTAGCAAACCTGGGGAAGACATACAGTGACTGGATTGAGACAGCTGAAGTTTTGAGGCAGTATCTGTAACAAGCAATGCTCTAAGACAGATGCAGGTTTACAGTTAAACACCCTTTCTGCTAAAATGTGACCACTGGTTCGAGCATATCCAAAACAAAGAATGAGCACTAATGCAAAGCAAACAATCCCATTTGAAAAGAGAAGGTGCATCAACGAGGTTTATTATGCGGTAGAACTTTCTAGAATGCTTATGTGACAACTATAAAGCCTAGAAATTAAAGCTGCTCTGATATATCTAGCCAGGTTCTGTGACATGACCAGCAGGAGATTATCACTGTCTTAATAAGACAAGTATAAAATAACAAGATGACAGTAACTAGTGTCCTAACTATGAATTCCTCTTGCTCAAGGGCAGTTTCTCACATAACGGGCAAGCTTTTTCTAGGGGTTTCTGGACAGGTGGCAGGAACGTCTTGCAGAAGTTGACCTCTCAGGAGAAAAGGTCTTGAAAGCTATCCTTCTAGAAGGCTCCAGCAGATCTGCACTGTCATTCTGTGGTACAGCCTTGTTTTTGCATGCCTGCTTACCAACTCATATTCAGACACGTGGGGAAAAGAGGACACTGGCCTGCAATGCTGAGCTCAGCTGCTAAAATCAGCAACTGCTGGCTACTGGCAGGAATGTGATTGTGATTTAAAAAAATCTGGTTTAAAAAACCAGGGCCTCTGAATCGTTGTCTCTCATGTTAATTTATGCTTTTTTACACCTTTCCGTGTTTTTTCATTAGAAGGAAGCTGCAAAACTAAAAGCAATTTGACACACTCCTAAACATAATGTAGCAAATAGTTATGAACGTGGCTCTGAACCCAAGCATTCCACAAAGAACTGACCTCATCACTGTCTGCATTCAATGCCCTTTCTCGCCTTTCACCCTGCTGCTATTTCTAAAATATCTAAAAAAACCTCTGCGCAGGCTTAAAAAATGGAACACTGTGGATAATCTACAGTCTAGACAAGATCTTATTCAGAAAATTGTGGTGCCATCCACTTCACAGTAACACAAAACATATCCAGAATATACTGTATATATACATGTTATTTATCTAAATCTTTATCTGAATATCTAAACAATGCAAATTATTATCAAGTTAGAAAATGTATGCCTGGCATAACATTCAGGTACATTTGAGGACTGTGCAGGCACTACAGCCCTCAATGGACTCAGTTTAATCAGTTGGTTCTAGAACTTTCTCAATCCATTTCAGGTTTGTAGGGGCCAAAGGCTGCTTCACCATAAAAACAGGCCATGATAGGACTCCAGCCCATCACAAGGAACACCCTTACTGACAAGCACACACAATCACACACACAACACCCCATATTCACACACACTGACAATTTGCAATTGGCAATTAACATAACTAAAAAAAGGAAACTTTTGTAATTAATTCCTTCTGTGTATGATCATGTCTGGCCGTTGCAATTTTCAGTTATGACAAATGTTATGGAATAACAGCAGCTATCCACTCTGTCGAGTGTAGGCACTTCAAAGTGGAAAAAGCAAAAAACACTTTCCAGATCTACCACTAGCGTGCAACTTTAAACTTTTGCAGATGGCTGTACAGTAGTAATGGCTCTTATAATCAATTAAACATTCAAGCATCTTTCATAGTGATAACATGAGGAAAGGTACCATTAAATTTTCCTTTGATTTAAAAATAAAAACTTTTCCATAAAATTTCCTGTATTTAAAAATACAGCAGCAAGGTGATGTAGTAGTTAGAGATATGGTCTAATGGTTCAAAGAACCTGGATTCAATACCCAGCCTGGAAATTATTTAATTTGAGCTGACTTGTTATCCGGAGTTTGCATGTTCTCCCCGTGTCTGCGTGGGTTTCCTCCGGGCGCTCCGGTTTCCTCCCACAGTCCAAAGACATGCAGGTTAGGTGGATTGGCGATTCTAAATTGGCCCTAGTGTGTGCTTGGTGTGTGGGTGTGTTTGTGTGTGTCCTGCGGTGGGTTGGCACCCTGCCCAGGATTGGTTCCCTGCCTTGTGCCCTGTGTTGGCTGGGATTGGCTCCAGCAGACCCCCGTGACCCTGTGTTCGGATTCAGCGGGTTGGAAAATGGATGGATGGATGACTTGTTATCCCTGCACTTAAATGTGTTTTATTTGACTATTGTGGTTTCTTTCCACTTGTGTTTTCACTTGTTTCTGAAAACTGGTCCATGCTTAACCAGCGTAAATGCGTTCTTTTGTGTGCCCTACAATGGACCGGCCTTAAAGGGAGGATTGGGCCACTGCAATGAAAAAATGAGTAAAGAAAATGGATGGACAGTTTCATTAATCAAGTGAACCTTCAGATGAAAGATGTTAGAATATTTCGTAGATTATTAGTGCCTTTTATTGTAGCCATCCACAGCTCAGCTAGTCTAAACTTGCATGCGAACAGTAGATCTGGGAAATGTTTTTTGCAGATTGTAAAGTGAAATTCACAGTTTGGTTACAAACTGAATATTGAAAAAAACTACACCTGAAAGAGATATCTCCATCTGACCCATTTCACCCTAAAAAAAGTGCAAAGGTAACAGTACAGTTATGCTGTTAAAGGGAGTTTGAATGTGTCAAAAATTGTGTCAACTCATGTTAGATGGAGACAGTCTGTCCAAACCGTATCGGTTTTCCTGTAAATGGCTTCTTTTCTGCATGGAGATTACAGGATTTTTTGCTATATTTAAATATATAAAGAATAATTAAAGTATGATATTCATTCTGTTGAATCTTCCATATAAAAATCCTCATAATGTGAAAATTAGGTGATTAGCACTTTACATGCCATCGTTCTGGGCTATTTGTAATCCTATTTATACATTCATGTTAGTGATGCCTTAAACAAGTTTCTAAAAAAAGCCAACAAAGTTTCTCCTAAAAAACAGCAGGGCTGCAGGGTCACAAAGTGTGCAGAAATAAATGGGATTAATCTAAACAATTATGGTATTCGCTAACTTTATTAATATTACAATAATCATTATAATCTTCTTTGTGAAATTTGTTTGTGCCTGTTGACCAGCTGTTGCTCTCACTGGGGCTCACACAGCTGTAACAACAAATCTAAAGTGAAGACAAAACACCCAAGAAAGCCCCTTGAAACATTTTAAAGACAAAAAAAAACAAAAAAAAAACAAAGGCATGCTACCAAAAAAATATCTGTGTTTCATATTTTGTTTACTTTTGTTGCTAGTATATACAAATGTTCAGCCCCCTAGGGAAAGTCTATGATTTAATGGATTTATGTTGTATGTTGCTCGAAGCAGTAAGCAAGTTTATGACTTTTTTATCATGCAGCACATGAAATATTAAATAAGCTTAATTAAATATTTAATATTTTGAAGCCATTAATGCCCATCAACATGAGTTCCCACCTTACACTCATTGTTAAGATGAAGGATTTAGTTTCACCACATAGGGATCCCTCCATCACCTCAAACAGGAGGAGTATTTATAAGTGGATCGCCTCAAGTCATGCATGAAAAACATTATAAATTTTTTAAGTTTGAGGTTTCACATACAGTGCATGAATTGGAATATATTGTTATATAGTACATGTTTCTAAATCAGCCCACTACAAGTAAGTGTGGGTGTGTGGGTAGGGGTACCGTGCAGTACCCTGGCATTCTATCCAGGGAGAGCTCCTGCTTTGGGCCTGATGCTGTTGGGATAGGATCCAGTCATGAATGGGGTTAAGTGAATTTAATCATTAATGGACGAATGCATGAATGGTGATACCAAACCTTCCATCCATCCATTATCCATCCATCCATCCATCCATTATCCAACCCGCTATATCCTAACTACAGGGTCACGGGGGTCTGCCAGAGCCAATCCCAGCCAACACAGGGCGCAAGGCAGGGAACAAATCCCCGGGCAGGGCGCCAGCCCACCGCAGGGCACACTCACACACACACCCACACACCAATCACACACTTGGGACAATTTCGGATCGCCAGTGCACCTAACCTGCATGTCTTTGGACTGTGGGAGGAAACCGGAGCACCCAGAGGAAACCCACACAGACACGGGGAGAACATGCAAACTCCACACAGGACCCGGGAAGCAAACCCAGGTCTCCTAACTGCAAGGCAGCAGTGCTACCCACTGCGCCACCGTGCCGCCCCCAAACCTTCCAACCTCCATTATTTCATATTGTGCCTTTCTGTGATGAACACTTTACAAGTCCAATTTGTTACACACACACACACACATATATATATAATTCTGTAATGTGACAAACCTGTTACTATTACTACTATTACTACTCTATTTAGTGATTCTGCAGTTAGCACCTAACCGGGATAAGTTACTTGTTCAGATTCACACAAAAATGAAACTTCAAACTTGTAGTTACAAGGCAAATGCTAGCCTCGGCCAGTGCTCAGTTGGTACATAATCAGGCAAAACATTGCCTTTAATTGCTTGTACGTATTTCTTTAACACTTTGCCAGTTATGCTCATCAGCAGATGCTACTTATTAAGGCAATTAAATGCTTTTGTTTATTTTCACTAGAGAGAAATATAAGCATACAGAAAAGTCATCCAATTCTCAAAAATAAATCTGTATTGCTTGTGATGGACTGACACCCTTCTAGTTCTGGTTCCTATGTGGTACCAAGTGCTATCTGGAGTAGGTTCCCTGACTGTCACTCTTGCAGCCCTGTATTGGATTAAGAGAGTTTGCGAATGTTATATTATGATAAAATGACACAGGAAGCACATAAGAAGTGTTAACACATCTAATTGGATTTTTGTGTCTTCGTGTTAGGAGCTCATTTCAGTTCTAAGACTACTTGTTAAGAGAAAAGGAAGGACAGAATCATCAAATCCAATAATATACACCATAAATTTGTAATGTATTGGGTGCTCTATATTAGTTTTCGAATGAAGAAAGAAATGGAATGAAAGAAAAAGGCAATACATTATGGTGAATTAAACTATTAATTTACTAAGCTTGTTGATCCAGTTTCACAGTAAGAGTTGAAAGAATTGCTAAAATGCACCTATAATCAGAGCATGTGTTAAGATTTGGTACAGTAGCAAATAACTAAACAGCAGCCCCCATCGTAAAGTCTCACTGGGGCTTTGTTGGAGTTACTAAGAGCAGACAAACTGCATGTTAGGGCCTTGTTGCACATCACTAAGTGACAAATGTACGAACCTGGGGTAGATCCTATTCTAGTATTAGCCAATTTTTTAGTGTTTTGGGCTTATCCCAGTAGCATTAGTATGGGGAATTAGGCCATTGCATGTGTGCACCTACACTTACTCACGTCAATTTAGAATTATGAAGCAAATCTTTGAGATGCCAGAATAGAACAGAAATGCAAAACCTTAGGGGCACAAGGAAATTGTGTAAACTCTAAACAGGCTGTAACTGGATTTTAACCCATTTTCCTGGAGTTATACTGCAGCACTGCTAACAACTGTGCTTTCACACTACACTACAAAAACAGTGACAATTATATTAATACAATACCTTTAGCTCATAAGCACAACACACATTGGCCTCAGCAAGACGTCTATACAGTTTAATTGCTCTCACACCCAGTGAATTTCCCCCTGCTTGTTAGATGAGAAATTCAGTATAGGTCCAGAATTAATCTATTGTTGAAGGTTTGGCTGAAAATTTCTGTGATCTGTAAGGGACCTGTCTGAGATAAACTCCAAGTAAAATAACTTGAGCAGAGAGAATAAACCAGGAGATTGCTGGGTCAGTCCTTGCCGCTGACTCGCTGTGTGACCTGAGCATGTCTCTTTACCTGCGCTATGCCAAAAACAACAGTTATACTATCTGTACTATCAAACAATTTAAGTTTAGCAATTAATGTATATATTATATATTTTTCAAATCAACTTAACTCAGTTTAACTGTCAAAGGAGACCAGAGCCCATCTCCGCAACAAAGGATACAAGGCAGGACACCTTGGACAGGGTGCAAGTCTACTTCAGGGCCCTCTCATGCTTACCCACACCCACAGGGCCAATTTCAAATTGCCTGTTAACTTAATCTGCACATCTCTGGGCATGGGGAGGAAAGCCCACAAAGACGCAGAGAACATCCCAGCACAAGACTCAAAGCCAGGACTTGTGAAATGGCAGCACTAACCCCAGGGCTACTATGCTACTTGTACAAAGTTCCAACTTTGCCAACACAATTATGTTCATACAGCTTGTGTGTATATGGAGACCAAATTGTATTCAATTTTGGTAACAGAATTGAACTGGAAATTGAATTTGTGAAAAAGACACCATGTCATTTTGCATTCCTCTCACAGTCCAAGGATGTGACATCATATCACTTGGTCACAATATAGTACCCCAGCATACTGAAAGTATATGTTAAAATCTTCGCATCCTCCAATTGACTGAAGTCCAATCTGGTGCTGCTAGCTACATTGCCATTACTACTATTGCCCTAATCCAGCCATAATCACAAAAAAGCATTTACATACAACTTAATTTCTCCGTTAATACCATGTGTTTTTAAAGTTAAGTTTTCATAACTAAATATTATTACAATCGGGTAATCCAGTTCAGGGATGCAGAGTGGTGGAGCTCATCCCAGCAGTACTATGCCCAAGGGAGGAAAGAACCCTGGGTAGAATACCAGCCCATCACTGGCAGGGCCCAATCACACTGGACTCAATTTGGAATTGACAATAACACTTTTTTGTGTGAATGTGAATATTTGACATTGTTAATTTGGAATACATACTGTGTCATTTCTAATGATATAACGATACTAAGTGACTCAGCTTACCACTAGAGTTGGCCTGACAGTTTCTCCCAGTGGCACACACATACAGTACATTTTTTTCTTCATTGTTTTCAATAAACATGTTAAGAAGGTTGTAAGTATAACAAATATACACAGTAGATGCTATAGCACTGTGTTTTTCTGATCATTTTTTGTATTTATGTTTGTTGCAAGTGGCATAAATGTTTTTATTTAAATAGACTATATATGTGGTCAACTTATGGTGGTATAATTCAATTAGACTTTATCTGTAATAGTGTTTAGTACTCTAGGCTTATAGTCAACCAGTCATTGTGTTATATAGCACTGTTAATGGAATACACCATTAAAATCACTTTAGATACCAAAAAAGGTCACATTTCAAAGACAATTCCAAAAGAGGAAGTACTCTTAATCCATTAAATGAGCTGAATATAAATTATTACATTTGTGCATTCACTCAGACCATTATAAACCAGTTAGCTATCAATCATGGTCAAGCATTTAATTGATGGTATGGAATAAACTGCAGCTACTAAAAATACCTGGGTAAATTATTGAATGTAATGACCATTCAAAACGCAATTCTTGAAAGAAATCTCTGAAATCGATGGGCTTTTGTGCTAGAATGCAACATCTGTGAAAAGCACTGCCAAAGTTGTATCACAAAACGTTTTCAGCGGATGCCAAATTGTTTACTCGATGCAATGCGCGAAATTATGAACAAATTCAGTGCGATACCAGCACTTAAAACTGTAGGCTGCTTCAGAATTAGAAGGTGCTGTGTCTGGTATATCATTGAACTAAATAATGTGCCAATAATAAGTTAACGATTTTATAAAAGATTAATAACTGATGCCTTATAACTGCACAGGATGAAAAAAAACCCGGGTTTGGTAGGAAATTGATAAACGTAACAGCAAGACCACGTTGTATTTTGTAGCACTACTCGTGATTAGTTCAGTAGTATGTCAGACTGCTTTTGCTATATTCCCTTATTGCTCTTTACCTCACAGCTTAAACTTTCTATTTACTACAAGCGTGAGTAGCACTGTACGTTTTTGCAACTTGGGTGTCATTCTCTATTACTGTATGGTAGCGGACGGACTGTACATGTCGTCACCCCTGCCCTCCCTCTCCGACTGTCGCGTGTCTCGAAACACCGCTAATTCACACACAGTGCGGGGGCTCACTGTTTGCGACTATACCCCTTAAACACTTCAGTTTTCTTAAAAGATCCCGCAGATCTGACATCAGTTTAGAAAGTAGGCACACAGGTAACCGTAAAGTGACTAAACAAGCACATTTCTCCATTCAAACATAAGCGGGCTCCGCTTACCTATAGAAACGAGTTTGATGTGTTCTCTGTCCAGAAATTCCAGTGCCACCGAAACATTCTCCAGCTTCATCTGCCTAAAATTCGGTCTTGCGTGGTATTTTCTGTACATTTTCTTTTGGCTCAGAACCTCTAAGAGCCCGATCAGCTTCAGCCCGTCGGTCAGGTCTTTCTGCAAGTCGTTGATCCTCTTATTGACACACTTGAGGTGCTCGTTGCACCACCTGGTAAAGGTGTTCTGTTGGATTTTCTTCCAGGGTGCATCCTCTGCCAGGTCTTTCTCTGTGGCAGGCATCTCTTCTTGATCTTCTCCGTTGTCAGTACCCTGGTAGTACTGAGGCTGCTGATCGTATGCGTTATTGCTCGTCATGATTTTGGTCTCTGTGCCCCCTTTTTATACCTCAATCAATGAGGCCAGAAATCAATGCTGAAATCAACTGCACACTGTTGATGAAAAGAAAAAAATGTTCGGCGAGTCAGTGCCAGGCGCGCGGAATCCCTAAACTCCCAGTTGCTGGAAAAAAAGTTTCTGTTTTCGCAGCTCCTTGTTGAAACGATCTTTCTTCTCTGAGCACGCGGGTGTGTCAGACGAATGATAAATCCGGATTTGATATAAAAGGATAATCAGGATGGCTGCCCTCTTGGTCTTTTTTAATTGACGGTCTTGTGTGAAATCTGTTAGCTAGCTCTTAACAGGCAGCTTGGGAGAGAAAGAGAGCGAGAGAGAGCAAGAAAGTTTGAGGGCGGCAGTAGAAGCAGCTGCGGCTGTAAAAGGGTTCAGTGAAAAGAATGAGCCCGACCGGCGCAGTCAGAGAGGCTTGTTAACGATTGTCACTATACGGGACGGGAGTGCGGGGAGCGTTTTAAAAAGATCCCAGAGTCTTTTCCACGTCAGGGGGAAGGCTTCTCTGGAATGCCTTTGACATGACCATATACAACTAAGGATGGACGTTCTTCTAATCCCGCTGAGATAAATCTGTGCATCCCGATTGGGCACTAAGGATAGCAGGAGCGACGATTGGTTCGACCCCTGCATGTTGTAACAGTTGTGACACTCACTTTAATTTTAGGCTCTCCAAATTGAGACCAGAGGGGTTGGGTCTTGTAGATGCTCGACGGAGGTAAGATTTACTTTTACAACACCAGCTCATGGAGAGAATATCCTAGTAAAGCCATGCTTATCTAGCGCGGAAAACGGTGCTCTAATACTTTTACAAGTTTACAGTTAATTTATTTTAGCTTGTCCTGAAACACTTCATGCGCGCCCATTGAGTTGGAGTTTGGTGAAGTCATCTTCTATTTAAGAAGAAAGATAGCACTTGAGAATTCCACTTGATGGTATTAAGCTGGCACCTCCTCCTGCTGAGAATAGGGCATTATAGGCTCTGAGGTCATCGCTTCTCTCTGGAATCAGGTGGCTTCACTTCTTAAACGGTGACGTCAGGGACGAGACATACATTTAGAGCTATGTATCACCTTCCAGAAGACTCTTCGTCAGACGTGCGTGTAAACGCATCTTCAGATGAATCACAATATTCCTTCAAGGGGTGACAAATTCTGAAGGGACTGATCATTAATTTTTCTGTTAATGCCATGTGTTTTTAAAATTAAGTTTTCGTAAGTAAATAAATCCAGTTCAGGGATGCAGTGGGCTGGAGCTCATACCAGCAGTACTATGCCCAAGGGAGGAAAGAACCCTTGGTAGAATACCAGCCCATCATTGGCTGGGCCCAATCACACTGAACTCAATTTGGAATTGACAATAACACTTTTTTGTGTGTGGTGAAATATTAATAGGAAAATATGCAATGAAATGACAAATGTATTCAATGGACTAATTATAAAAAGACAACACCAAAACTACTTGGCCCTGCAATTAACAGAAAAAAAAATCACAGGTTAACAGTTATCTATATCTACCGTTAGTGGCACTGTATGTCCTGTTGATCAAGGACACTTAGACTTCCAAAAGAGTTAAATTGTAAAAAAAAAAGATGATTTCAGAAGGTTAGGAAGAAGAGAATCAGGTGGCTTCTATCAAAAGGTTAAGGTCAGTTTTACTGCTGTAGTGTCTAGTGAGAAGCATTTACATTGTATAGACAAAAGAGATAATGCTGGTATGGTAGATCTAAAAGCAGAAACGGATGAGATAGAATTTTAAAGATATGAGAGAGAAGGCCAAAGAGAAGCAAGAGTGGGACAGTCCCAGAATATGTGGATAAAGGTGCCAGGGCCATTAATTACACATTATTATTATTACACATTATTAATAATTATACATTAGGAGAAATGTCTTGGCAAAGTGCTTTCATAAAGAATTGACAGTAATCTAACCTAAACATCTTGTTTTTAGGAATGTGAAAGGAATATTGGATTATGCAGAGGAAAACTCACACAAATAGAGTGAGACAGTGTAAACCCCACACAGATAGCAAGCAACCTGAAAGTTAGGATGCCATGTGCCCCATAAATTTTTCAATTCTTTCAGAGTGCTTTGTTTTTATCCTTTACGTTTCAGGCAGTTCATCTTTGGTTCTGAACTGACTTCCTAAAATAGCTAGGTGGGGTGTGCCCTGTTGTGGAAAAAAACTTTTGTCTGTATTCAAATAAGTCATTCTTGGAGACCAGATGAAAATGCAGAATGGTTCTTTATTTGCACATAGATATGCACAGATATGCCTCGGGCCATGAAGTGAGCAATCAGTAAAACAATTAATTTCCTTTAATACATTTCTATTACTATTACCTTATCTAATACATCACAACATCTGACTCTTAATATGCAGAACTCCATCATCTTAGCCAATTAACTACAGCCACCAATAACTCTGTATACTTGTTGATTATTCCATTATTCAAATCATCACTTTGTTAATAGGGGTGTCCTACGGGTTTTTCCATTGGTCTTATCACAGCTTTATAATAGGGTTGTTTGAGCTTTCTCACTAGTAAGTTTTCACTTTTTAAGGGGGTGTTCATTACACATTTACTTTATTTTTACCTTAGCAGCTATCTTGGTAGCTCCTCTAGATGAGACAAAAGCCTCACGTGCCCAAGCTTTAAGCCACGTTTAATTAACCCTTTAGTTACCATCAGTCCTTTCCCTTATGCTTTTAATAATCCATTGTTACAACTTCACTTAAGTATATGCTTATATTAAATTGTAAAAATTATCATGTATTGATTAAAATGTTTTGATTAAAATTCTATAGCCCTGCAATAGGCTGGCAACCTATTCAATTTCTGGTTTGTGCCTTGTGCCAAATTCTGTTAAGATATTCACCATCTCCCCCCAGCTCTGACCTGGATAAGTGTGCTAGGAAATGGATGGATGGAATATCAAGTAGAGAACAAGTAGTAAAACAACAATACACATACCACTGAAAGAATACATCTCTGTATATAAAAAATCCAATTTCTGTCTGTCTGTTCGCTTTTCATGAGAAAACTACTTAACAGTTTTACATAGTTTTTTTATATAATTAGCTTGAACATTCTGGTTGATTTTTCGACTTCTCTCATCACGCTAAGTATCATATTTCACTTGCGGCAGTGATTAATAACCACGAATCGAAGAGAGGCTGCGTGCCGAGGGGAGGGGCACCTACAGTATATGTCCTCGCCACTTATAACAAAACCAAAAATATTGAATATAAAGAGACCCTTGAATAGGAAACATATCGATATAAATTGTTCTCAATACAAATTATATTTTGAAAATTTTTTTATCGATTTTTAAAGTTTGTCCTATTTCACTACTACCAGGTGGGTGGAGCCCCGGGGAACAGCTAGTATTTTATATAATTAAATCAATGTTCTTTTCTATCAATATCATGAACTACTAAGAACAGAAACAGTATGACTGCCTCACGTTAGGTGTTTTCCTATGGTGAACATGAATGTTCAGTAAGAACATAAGCTATGAATATGTCTTTACTTGCTCATAATGTAGATGTAGAGTCAATTACTATGACCCTTATTGCACCTTTTGTATACTTTTTTTTTCATTGTTTGTTTATTTTAAGCCTGCTTATTTTAGTTTTCTCAATAGTCAATAAAGTACTTTCTAACTGCAATTCAAGCTTTCCAAGTAACACTACCAATAAGTACATTGTCTGCAGTCAACTACACTTGTGAATCAGTTTTGCACAGAAATCAAATATTGCAAATACTAAATCCAATTAAAATCAGAAAATCGAATTCTTAAAAATGGAAGAGATAACAATGTTTTCAATACAGTCCTGTCATCTACAGGTGGGAAGAAACCAGTCACCAAAGTATCATCATCATGGCCTCATCAAAGGTGAGGTTCCAACAGAAAACTAAAATCTTGCGTGTGGTTCTAAGCATCTTTGTAAGAAAAAAACAGCACTGGTACTGCAGTGCAAAATATCTATAGGATACATTGCTACCTTGGAGAAAACCGGATGGGTCTAATGTTACATTCATCTGCCATGAAAGACAGGGTAAATAAAAACTTCCCAGTGGAAAATCTAATATGAACATCCTACCAATTGTGATGTACCAGTTGGCGAATTTAGAAATAACTTTTGATACCAGATTTCTTGAAGATCTAATGGAATTTGTACCTACTGTGCAAAATACCCAGCAGTAATTTGGGGGTCCTGTTAGTACTCCAGTGCTTTCTTAACACTGAAATCTCAGTCTAGTAGTGGCTAAATATGCAATTAGAAATATAGCATGCTATCCTGTAGGATATCCATCCATCCCTCCATTTTCCAACCCGCTGAATCCGAACACAGGGTCACGGGGGTCTGCTGGAGTCAAACCCAGCCAACACAGGGCACAAGGCAGGAACCAATCCTGGGCAGGGTGCCAACCCACTGCAGGACACACACAAACACACTCACACACCAAGCACACACTAGGGCCAATTCAGAATCGCCAATCCACCTAACCTGCATGTCTTTGGACTGTGGGAGGAAACCGGAGCGCCCGGAGGAAACCCACGCAGACATGGGGAGAACATGCAAACTCCACGCAGGGAGGACCCGGGAAGCGAACCCAAGTCCCCAGATCTCCCAACTGCGAGGCAGCAGCGCTACCCACTGCGCCACCGTGCCGCCCACTCCTGTAGGATATGAATATCTTAAAAAGACTAATCATCATAAGTAGATATGCAATCTGCAAACAAAAGCAACAGAACATCCACTTTTCTTGGTGTATAAAAACAACAACAACATTTATTTATATAGCACATTTTCATACAAATGATGTAGTTCAAAGTGCTTTACATGATGAAGAAAGTGAGAAATAGATAAAATAAATACGAAAATAGAATTAGGGAACACTAATTATAATAGAATAAAAGTAAGGTCCGATGGCCAGGGAGATCAGAAAAAAAAAAAAAAAAAACACCAAATGACTAGAGAAAAAAATAAAATCTGCAGGGGTTCCGAGGCCACAAGTCAACCAGTTCGCCACCATGCCACAAACTGGCACTGCAGCTCTATTTAGTTAAGAGCACAGAAGGCAGACACCCATTACTTTGAGTATAAAGCATTGTTCTCCTACAGCATGAATGCTGTTGATATCACTATATCAGCAATGGTTTTCTGCTATCCTCCACCACACTCTTCAGCATCACCCAGATCAAGAGAAGTACTGACAGCTGCATGGGGCTCCTATTTATAGTTTTTCTTCAACAGTCTCTGCCTTCTTTCTCAGAGTCTCTCGAGGGTTGACAAAGGATGTACTTCCCTTCCCTGCAGGAGAGGCTGCTGCCCCTCAAGCATCTAGCTGCACCCAGCCAATGTGAAATGCTCTCTGCCAGCTGCCATAGTATTTTCTGTCATACATGACATGGTTTTAAAATTATTTTCAGGGACTACCCATAAGTTTTGCTGCTAGGGGGCTAAAGGGTTAACGTCAAGGTCCCAGAATGTTCTGTGATCCAATTGGTTTTGAACCTTGCTCTCATCTTATTTTGTTAAACAAACAAACAAAAAATAGTCCAACAATGTCATTTTCAATTCACATTGTATTGGAGTTGTACAATATTTGCTGTGTTTCCATTTCTTTTAATTTTCTCAAAAATACAGTGAACAAATCTTCTATTGCTTCCTGCCAATCTGTGTTAAATTAGTTTTTTTATTACATTTCTACCAAACTGAAACTGTTTAGTTCAATTTTAAATTGACCAGAGTCTGTTCCCACAGCAGGAGACTTTAACCAACTCATTGCTGCTACAGAAATCACCTTTTCATTAAATTATAATATAATAATAATAATAAATTTTATTTATATTGCACTTTATATTTTAGCAATCCCAAAGTGCTAAATATAGGCATCTATCAGTTTTCCAGTACTTGATCAAATGGATCTTGTTCTGACCACATTAGGCTCAAGATAGGAACTTAAGGACAATATTTGACTAGAACTGGTTATTCAGTCTAATATAATGATTAACTATGGATGGGATGCCAATTCATCATTGTGGTGGGAGGGCAGTTCAGATTTATTGGTTTTTAGGATAAGAGAAGGATTCAAAACACCAACAAAAATCTTTGCAGACTAAGAGAGAATTTGGAAACATAAACATGAACAGTGACAATGCTGAGAATTAACTCAATGTCTCTGAAAGCTCAAGACATCCTCATTAAGTACTAAGTCACTTTTCTTTTTCTCTTCTTATTTTTCTTCTTTGACACATGCCTGCTCAGGCTGAAGCTGGTCTTTCAAGACTGTAAAAATTTAAAGATATGTGTCAACTGTTGAAAACAAACTCATCATTTTTGTTACTTCTGGCTACCTTTTAGAAGTTTGCCAATTAATTAAGTTTTCAAAATTTCCAACAAGAAGTGTCAGACCTAAAGTTCCAGTGAGAAACTCACATTTGCTTGGATAGCACTGGTGAGTGTTATTGCATGTTAATTAGCACATGTAAGTAAGAATTTCACTGAACTGTGCACATCAAACAGTAATTACCCTGTATTCATAAATAATGAACAGAAATTCATACATTTCCAAGAATTTTTCAATGCATGAAAGAGAAAAATTACAAGGACTGTTAAAAAATGCAAAAAAAAAAGTGAATATCTACAATCTAAAGACCGATTTAGCCTACGTTATGGAAAATACTTTGCAGATAAACAAGAGTCTTGAGCCATCATTATATATGAACTCCAAACTGGACATTCTTTATTTACACCAGCTGATGGAGCCCTTCACGTTTTGTTTAATGCAGCATGGAAGACTGAAGAAGCCTATCAGAAAGCATCTTTTAATCAGCTAAGTTCGTTTACATATAAAGACCACAAAGCGTTTCAGTCAACATAAAGATAAATGGTTTAGTCCAGAAATACCCCTCTATATTAAGTATTACTAGGGGGCTTTGCCCCCTGTTCGCTTTGCTCACCCACACCCTCCATAACCCCCAGGACGTGCTATGCGCGAGCCGCTATGTGTCTCTGTCCGCTCGTGTTGTTAATTGGGGGGGGGTTGGCTGAACTCACGCTAAGGAGATGCGGTTGGATCAGCTGCTGGCTTGCTGCTGCTGACGCCGAGCTATGTGTTCTGCTTGTCGCCCTGCGCATTGATCATTTAAAAGCCTGTACAGCAGCTGTCCTTTTGTCTCACTGCCTTGTCTTGCGGGACGTTAAAATGTCTCCGAGAAATTGTTTGTAAGTAGGGTGTGACGTGCAAGAGGTCTTGTGGAACATCAAAGTGTCTTTCCGAGAAGATCATGTCACGACCCAAGATATTTTTATTATAATAGAGAGATGTAAAGTCTCAAAATGGTTAATCATTAAGAGTCACGGGTGAATACCTGTTTAAAAGAATTAGGATTCAGGATTAAACAGGCATAGGGAATGGTATGGTGTGGCGTATGATCTCTCATCTTCTGATTCAAATGTGCTTTTATCACATCCTGCATCGATTATTGTAATTCCCTACTGGCAGGTGCCCCTTCTAATCTTATATCACAGCTCCAGCTTATTCAAAACTCAGCTGCAAGAGTCCTTACTTGAACCAGCAGCAGCGAGCACATCACACCCATCCTGCTCCGTCTCCACTGGCTCCCTGTGTCTTACAGAATTGAATATAAAATCCTACTAATAACTTACAAAGCCTTAAATAACCTCACGCCAAACTACATCAGTGACCTTCTCCATCACTATGTGCCTGCCCGCCCACTAAGGTCCTCTGATTCTGGCAATCTTGTTGTGCCCCTCACTAATCTACACTCCATGGGTGACAGGGCCTTCAGCTTTCAGGTATAGGTCCCTGCTTCCATTTCTCTAGGTGGCATATATATGTCTGGTGTCACAGTCATGCATGAGTGGGTGAATGAAGGACTAGGAAATTTAGTGGCCGCAGTATGCTAACAGTATAGAGGCAAATGTGGGAAGATCAAGGCAGAAAAAAGAGAATTTCTAGTACATCCAGTGGAGTGTTATGTGCACATTAGTACAAAATGGAAAAAAGTGTGAACAGGCCTCAAGGAAAGCCTGGCCAGAACTTAATTGGTCAATCGCAAAAACAGGCCTCCTCCTAGCTAGACCCCAAACTCAAGTGGCAGACTTTCAGGACTACATATACCCAAAATGGGAGACTTGCTTTAAAAGTTTAAAAATGCTTAAAAATCCATTCAAGAGAGAGGAAACCATAAAAGCTCTAGCTCTAACGACTGGACCAATGAAGAATAATAAATAAATAAATGAATTTATTCACAAACATTAGTACTAGGGTGTTGTATTGTGTTAGCCATTATGAATGTAGAGAAAAGCCAAGGTGTCATTTTGCTTGGCTTTTCTCTACATTCACAAACATTAAAAATTCAATCCATGGCAGACACGACAAAATTCACAATTCAACAGCAAGATCCAATAACCAGTATCAAATACCCAATTTAGAAATACTAAAAAATCCAATTAAATTCATGACAGATCTTAACTGTATAAACTCCAATGACATTCTACTGCATGGATGTCCATCTCCAATCCTGGAGGGCTATCTTGAGTGCAGGTTTTCCTTCCTACAACTTTCTTAATCAGTGACCAATTTCTGCTATTAATTGACTTCTTTTCCCTTCATTGTAGTTGCTATGCTTTTTAAGACTTGATCTTCTGAATTGCTTATTTTTTCCTTAAATGATGGCTAAACGAAAAGGAGAGGTGAAGTGAGCCAATGAATTTCTTACATTCATTTGCTAATTAACATGAAACACATTGATAGTTTCAAGCACAGCTGTATTTTTGGAGTATTTCCTGCTAAACTGTATGGTTGTAGAAGATGCTACAATTCTCAATTAGAAGTCTGTTGTTTGGGTCCTATGAACATACTCAGTCTCTCCATGTAAGATAGGTCCTATTTTGTGCAGTTAATGTTGGACCACTTGTATTTATTTCTTTTATGTTAAACACGAAGATGTCTGCACAATGCTGTGTAGTTGTGTTCTTCTGTCCTGTTTATAAAATACCAATGCAGGAAAATCCCTACACTTTTGCTAATGTAGTTTTTCCTTTTCACAAACATCATGACACTTATTAAATTCAGTGTCAATGTGCCACCATATGAATCTTGGATCAATCATTTTCATCATTTAGATTTATCTATATCCCAGATGTAACACAATATATTGTTTATTTTGAACTATGTAGAATTTCCATAAGAAACATGTCTACATTTCATAGTTATTTTTAGTTTGAAAGTACATCTCTTTTTTATTATACATCCAGGAAGAGTCATGAGCACACATACATAGATGTGCGGTGTGTGGAAAACATTGAATTTACAGACAATAATATAGGAAAAAGCAAACAAAAAGCAATTCTCACTGGTCCAATCTGCCATTTTTAAATATTCCTTTGGGCACTATACAGGAGAAGACAAAGTATTTTTGACAATGTCAAGAAAAAAAAAGAACTCTTATTTACTTCTATAGAGAATTGCTCACTTCTTAATTATTTAGAACAATGGAAGTGCAGTGTAATCTTAAAACATTATAGTGGATTTAGACAAAAAACAGAGCCATTTAGGAGATTAATTTTTGGTGTGGGTCATTACACACTAGACCTAATCACAATTGAAATAATGAGAAAAGGTTTAAAGTTCAGTTAAATTGGTGCAGCATATCCTGCTTGCTTACACTTAAAATAATTTATCCTGCTGGCATCCCGTTGTTCCCAGCTTTCTAATTTCTCCATGGCCATGAATGGGAAAGAATAAAACAAGATCAGCACTAGGACAATAGCCTCATGTCAGAGCTTGTGTTCAGAATATGCAGTCTCTTAGCAATCCAAAATCTCTTTACTTTTGAGTGTGGAGTTAAAAATAGGTGAAGTCAGTTCAGCAGTGGAGTCATATGCACGAGGAAGCTGGAATCGTACAAACATTCACATCCAGTTGTTTCGTCTGTTCTGCGTTACAGGAGCATGGAACTATGGGTGCAGATTAATGGCAAGTGCGGCAAAACGCACTATCCAGGCTCTAAAGCATGCCAAAATTCAAGTGAAAGATAAGAGCGTTACATTTGTTGTTTCATTTGCCAGGAGAATTCCATGTATTTGGCAGGCAGGGCTGTTGCTGTTCCCTTTTTCACATTGCTGTTAGGCAACGTGCTGTGTAGCTCTTACTTCCAAGAGGATTGTGGTACTTTATTTTAAAAAGTTGCTTGCTCTTATTAACAGCCCTTTTCCCTTCAGAGAATGCCACATATCCAGCCGATTCCAATAATGGTCAAAGAGGCTTAGGTTTGGACATAGAAGTAGCTTCTCATGTCATTTCAGCCAACATTGCTCATGTCCTATTAATCTTATTTGAAAGAAGGCACATGATCAAGACACATCTTTTATGAAAGTACACATCACAGGCTTGTGCCAGCACTAACAGATTAGAATACTTAAATAAGCAATACTGATGTGTTGTAATTTATATTGTAAATACAGGGAATCTAACAAGGAATACAAGAAATAAATACAAGGAGATTTGCACAACTGATTGATTTTCATTTTAATATCAATTCTGACTACATGTCACAAATGCAACACAATTTCTTTCTTTCAACATAAAATGTTGTGAAAGATGCATTAAAAAATGTCAGCATAAAACATAGATACATCTGTTTTTAAACCCTGGGTAACACAGCACTGTTCATTTTGACAGTTTTGGGCCCATAACAATTTAATATCATCAATCAACATAGTACCAAGTTCAAGTTTATCTTAATGTGTACAATGTCGAATGAAATTCTTACTTGCATGTCACCTCTGCTTCTTTGAATAGTGACAGTGATACAATACCTACAAGAAGACAAAAAAGCCTAGATACATTGAATGAAACATACCCTGTGTTTAAAAAATTGTATGAAGCATTTCTGGGTGAAATGGAAGCCGTGAACAACAAGGATCATGAATCCATGGGGCTCAACAGGGCTGACTCACAGCACTAGGTGTCCACATGGTTACTGAGGTCCTGGGAGGTTGCCATGAAGCAAATAGGGGATAAACATATTCCGAAATAGTAGCCTTCTCTCACTGCTCCTTTGTTTTGTCCTCCTGTCCAGGTAAGGGTCCCATACCCAACCCAGACAGGGGGTCAATTCATCTCTGACCTTTCATTCCAGCTATCCTTCTCTGCAAGGATCCCTCTCTTCTCCCGGGTGGAATGCATAATAATCCTGTCTGGCACTGACAATATTGTTACTATATTGTTTTTCAGAAGTGAAGAGAGAATAAAACAGTTCAGCGGGGTGGCTGAGGTCTTTAATGATACTGTCTGACTTTCAAAGGCAGCGAGTGTATTACATACATCCCGAGCAGATGACAGAAAACACAGAGTGAAGGGAACAAAATGTTTAAATGCTCAGAGGCATGGATTTGATCTTGAACCCTTCAAGGTGAAAAGTAGCAGCATAACCACTGGTCCTTCTAACAAATACAGATTGGCCATTTAAACATACAGTATATAATAAGAAGCCAAAAGAAGACAGCTCACAATAATAAGCAATAAATGTTTATTCAGCAGTTTGAATGTCGTAGTGATGACATCAGAGCAGATCACTCGAGATTTGTAAATCAAGGAAGACAAAAAAAAACAAAAAACTGACCAGTTCATTTGTCTGTACTAACTGATGCACACTTCTTAAGAATTCAAAGCTTTCCACCATCTTAATGGATGATGACTGAGTGCCAATTGGACATTACTCTTCACTGAGGACCTTGACCTCCAGCTCATTTTGGAACCTGTAACAGCAAAGTAGCAGCTTTTATTTTCTCCTCTGTTTACTTGACACTACCTAAGAATCAAAATAAGGAACAGTCAGCAATATATGGTTACTGTAAACAATAGGATCAATTGAATTAGACATGCTTATCTTCTCAGAGGACTACGTTCCCTGACACTTCCCATGCAAGTCTGCCTTCTCTACAACCAAGTGCACGGGTGGTTAGTCACAACTGTGTACACCAAAGTATGCTGAGCCACTTGCACATTTTGTACATTTTTATAAGACCCAAGATATAGATTAAACAAAAATCAACACCAATGCAGTTAAAATGAAATGTCAGCAGCTGTCTTTAGGTCTACACCACCATGACCTCACACCATGTTTGTTAAAAAAAAACAAACAAAAAAAAAATCTTCAACATTTTAATGACCACACACATAAAGTGCTTGTCTAAGCACATATTTCAACTGAGCAACACTGACAACAGCTCTGCATATAACTCCTGCAACACCCACCTGTGTGTTTTCTTTTTCTTTTTCAACACTCACATATTTATGGTGTGTGGCAGAATCACAAGAATTTTACATAACATATAAACTGTGTTTTGAGATTTTCAAATGTGCTTCTACAGTGTATGCTGGATCTATGCAGGTTGTATTTGACTAATGTCAACAGGATTCAAAAGCCTTTTGTCTTTTACTGCATTTTATTTGAAAAACTGTAAACTTTTCTCACTCCAGTGAAGCCTTTGCTGCCTCAAATTACATTTTATAATGATAACCACAGACTGCATTGTCAGCTGATATTGAGAGATGATTATGATTATGTACCATGCATTCATGGTCATAATGTCATTTTTTTGCATTTTTTTAGTATTTGAAATCTATAGGTTATTTCAGTGATGTGCACAATTAGTGTAATAAACTGAGATGAGTGTGGTCAATGCATTTTAATAACAATTGAAATAATATAGCCAAGACTTGATTAAGACCCCCATGGGACCCAGGGTGTAGAAGATGAAAAGCCTGTTCTGCTAGAAGTGCAATAACTACATGTTGAATTTAGTTTTGTTAAGTTTTGACTTGATTGTATGGAATGTTATATGTTTTTAATAAATTCAATAACAGATAAAAAAAAAGAAATCAGTAAGGCTATAGTGGTTTTTGTTTATAGATATAGTTATTATGTATTTTCATAAAGAGAATCTATTATATTGTTATGTATATTCTTCTTATACTTCCAAATGCATAGCATGGATATTCCTGGGTATTTCTAAAGTAACAAATTGTACCTTTGGTTGAGCATTTTTTTCTGAGCCAACTTTTTATTTTTACTTGAATAGTTTCCATTCAAAATACTTTTATTTTGACTTAAGTAAATTTTTGTCAACATAGTAGTACTTCTGCTGAAGTAGATTTTTTAAGTATTTTTCCCACCTCTGCTGAATCCTTGTGAAACAATTGTGTGAATGGGAGCCGGCATATCCTATAGGTTTGTGTTTGATTGAATTTAAAGTGGCAATAAGAAAACGTTTTGGGTTAGGTGGAAGAACAGTCAGCTGTAGCTAAAATTCTAACCAGTTTATAACTCCAAACAAAACAAGAATTCTAAAATAAAACATACCCTTGATAAACAGTTCTTTCAGATTGTGATAGCTTTAGCTTTGTTTTGTGACATTTGGTTATTAGATTCTTCAAATTTCCCAGCACAGTCTTGAATATTAGCCCCAATTTTAATATGCCAGCTTACTTTTAAATATTTCTTATTTGTCACATACTTAAGTCATGGCTAATATCTCATTTAAGTAACTTCTTTGGACATTGCGCTGTGCATGTTGTTGCACAAACTTTGTGTTCCTTGCTAGCTGTACATCATTGCACTTTGCTTAATCACCAGTCACTTCACTTTTATTTAAAACAGATAAAATCACATCAGGCCCGGCCTTAGGCATAGGCGAAGTAGGCAACCACCTAGGGCCCCGGGGTCCGGGGGGCCCCGGATTGACGGCGGCCAGGCCCCCGGCCCGCCCCTCCCCTCGCAATGCATTCCAAAAGTTTCAAATATCCCAAAAAATAAAAAAGGACAAAAAAACTAAAAAAAGAAAAAATACAAAAAAACTAAGCTGGGCTTAGCTACATACCGCCACGTGGTGCCCAGTGGAAACAGTTCAAACTGGCTAAATTGTAGCAGCTAACTACTCCGGGCGAAAAAGGGACGCAGGGTGATGACCTCGTAACGTTACAAGAAAACATCTCCTTGGTCTAATTTTCACGCATTTCGCAGAGCTTCCAGGGGGGCACCGCCCCCCTCAGGGGGCCCCTGGACCCCCCTTTCGCCTAGGGCCCCATAATACCTAAGACCAGGCCTGATCACATGTCCTGCAATAGAAAAGCTCTCTCATGTATCAATATGGTCTCTGGAAGGATGCCTTACTATAGTACTGCATGCATCCTTGATATGATCAATTGAAATGTAAACATAGTCCTCAAGCAGAGAATAATCAGTGCATCACCTCCAGCCAAGAAGGACTATTGAAACATCAGTAAGTGAAACTTTCAGTAACAATCCTTATTAGATTTAAATTCAGATTTTTGCTACATTTAAACAACTTCTCATATATTATATTGTATATATAGAATATCTGGACTTCAAACTCTGAGGTTGTGGATTCAAATCCTGCTACTGACACTCATGTGACCCTTAGCAAGTCACTTGACCTGCCTGTGCTCCAAATGGAAAACGAGAAGAAATGTAACCAATTGTATTATAAATGTTGTAAGTCATCTTGGATAAACAACAACAACTTTTATTTATATAGCACATTTTCATACAAATGATGTTGCTCGAAGTGCTTTACATAACGAAGAAAGAGAAAAAAAGACAAAATAAATTAGAAAATAGAATTAGGGAACACTAATTAACAAAAAGTAAGGTCCGATGGCCAGGGAGGACAGAAAAAACAAAAAAACTCCTGATGGCTGGAGAAAAAAAATAAAATCTGCAGGGGTTTCAGGCCACAAGACCAAATAAGTAAGTGTAAGTACATATAAATGTAAACTTTACATGTTTTTATCATGGTGTGCAAAGACTGTGTGAGTTCTTTTTTTATCAGACTTGTCCAGTGTTAACCCTTTGAACCCTGCCTTTTCCAAAGTTTTGGCACTTTAACCCTATAGCCTTCCCAGCAAATTTCAACAATTTTATAAATCAAAAGTTTTTATTATATGATGATAAACCACAATGTTATAACAACCGATTGATACTATCGAGCAAGATGTATCACCTAGAGTCTCACAGTTTTCGTCATTTTGCACTATCCATTACATGGACTTAATGCCAAAACGGTGATATGCTTCAAAACAGTTTTTTGTGCCAGAAGCAATGCACACTAACACTTCACGTGATTTCAAACTTGTCCAATTCATTGCCCCCCTCCTCCCCTTCCCCTGCAGGACTCTTGCTTCTAAAGTACAACTGAAATCCTTTCTGTTTCTTTCTGGAAACCTACAAGAAAAAAATTAATTGACCTGCAGCAAACAAACAACAGCGTAAGTAGCATAGCAGTGTAACTAGACAGCGGTATATTATGTGCGCAGTCTAGTGAAGGTCCAAATGCTGGGTTATGCCAGAGAGGTGTAGTGGCCTTTTGGGAATATGCCAGAGCAGCAGTAGAAAGTAAGATTTAGAACACAGGGTAGTGCAACAATAGCGTAGGCTGTTATTTAGTCCAGCAGGGTTATGATAGTAGAAAGGTGGGCCACTATACAGGGCCAACTTAACATATGGGCATAATAGGCACTGGCCAGGAGCCCCAGGACTTTGCCTGGGGGCCTATGATGCTGAAAATACGGTTGGCCTTTTGGATATAAACTGGTCCGTAAACCAGCCTGCCGGGTTCAAAGATTTAAATTTCCCTGCAGCATGGTAAGAAGAATGGTAGTGATTACTACTTCTGCCTCATGAATCCATGCTTCTGGGCTTGATTCCTGCACCCAGTCATAATCTATGTGATATTCATATGTTTTCACCATATCTGCATGGGTTCTCCTTTGGTTACTCTTCTTTTCTTCCCACATCCAATAAGATGTGCAGGTTAAATTAATTGTCACTCTAAACTGGCTCATTGTCAATGTGGGTGTATGTGATGTGGTTCTGTGATGAGCTGGTGCCCCGTCCACATTTGGCTCCTGACTTTTGCTGAATGCCACCAGGGCAGGGACTGGCTATCAGTGATCCTTTAAGTGGATTGAGTGGGTTATGTGACCTTAAGTGAGTAAATGGCAGGTAAGTATTCTCCCAGAATGCACAGTGCATTTGTGTGTTATAAACTGAATTTCACTGGAGTGAAATACAAAATGCTATCAATATCAACATTATAACATTATAATTAGATGTAAATCAATCCATTCAAGCAGCTATGTTTGGAGCATCAAGTTTTCACACTCCTAATTTGAACACTCAGCTTTGCATCATTCTCAATGTACAATTAGTCATAATTAGTAACATAGTGGCAAAATCATATTATCATTTTCCAACCTTTATTCATTTGTCATTTTCACAAAAGAAGCCCAAAAACAGGATGATCTTTATCAGAGTATAGCAACTCATGCACTCAGAATTCAGCAATGGAAAAGGGTAATCATAGTTGACTCAGACTCTTTGCATTAAATTAAGTAATCTTAATGCAGCAGATTTAATTAATACTTTCAGAGATGTCTTGCTATGAAAAGCAATAGCTTAAAAATAATTGACTGAATGGACCTAAATTGGTGCACTTGGTACTCCCCTGAGAGCACTATAATGTACTGTTTGTACAGAACTACTTCTCTGACTCTGACTCTGACTCCAGTGGGTTTAAATGTTTTAAAAAAACATCATATAGAGGTCTGCTGTAAATCTAGATGGGGTGCCTTGCTGTGTCACTGCTCTAGAGTCCTGGTCAGCCGTGGAGTTTTCATGCTCTTCCTGCATGTGTGCTGATTTTCCTGCTTCATTCCTTAGGCACTGCGATGGATTCCTAAACTCAATTAAGTGGATATGAGAATGTTACTTATTTTACACAGAGAAATGTTAAACCTAAGTCACCAAGGATCAGTTGTCATAATGCAAAGTTTCTGTGACAGTGATGCTGCTAGCTTGTAGCAAAAGATTCTTATTTTTCCTCATACATGTCAATTGCAGGGTAATCAGGCATATGCATTAAATAATTTGTAATCCTCTTCTAAATTTCTCTATAAAGCTCTAGTGGGTGGCCACAAAGTAGCTTTCAAGGTGGAATACAGACAAATTTGGAGCACTCCTATGGAGACAAAGCCCCAAGGGGCCTCCCACAGTTGCTGTCACAGATGTCTTCAATATTGTGATTTGTCATGCTGTGCTATGGTGAAAAAAAGAATGGAAAAAGCAGTTGGTTTCTGACAGCTGATGGTGTACATCAGTTGTCCATTACTGAGTAAATGAGTTGTCTTTCCAGTGTATGTGGCTGGTGACATCCAAGGCAAGCATTCAGCTGTCTATTATGGATGGGTGCGTCATGAGTGATTCATTCACAAGGATTTGTAGTTCAGGCACCAAATGTTGATTGGTGTAAAAGTGACTATTGGGTTTCTGCTCATTAGGTACCCACATTACAAATGAATCTTTCCTTGGTATATATTATTCATTTTTCTATCCATCCATCTGCCTAGGCTGCTAAGTTCAATGCAGAGTGGCAGGGAGATGAAGCTTATCCGAGCTGCATAAGATTCAAGGCAGAAACCAACTCCAGAGGGATGGACAGTCCACCACAGCGGACCACCCCCAGAGTGTCCATTCATATCAGACAACAGGAGAGAAAACCAATTAAACTCTTTTCTGGGCTGCAGCTTACAGTGACTTATGAACTATGACACTTTATCATCAGAAAACAGCTTGCTCTGAAATAATTAAGAAAAATGAGTATAAAATTAGCATATAATAGTATATTTTTATATATACTAGCTGTGTTACCCATTTTCTTATTTTGTAAGACAATGGGTGTTAGTTATAGTGCTGTTGGTTAATCGGATGAATCAGAAGTACTGTGAAACTAACCAAGTGCTTCTCTTCATATGATACTTGTAAGCTTAAGGGCTATCAGCAGAGACTTTGGCCCAGTAGATTAAGGCTTTAGACTTCAGTCTCAGAGGTTGTAGGTTCAAATCTTGCTACTGACACTGTGTGACCATAAGCAAATCACTTCACCTGCCTGTGCTCCAACTGGAAAAACAAAAGAAATATAACAAATTGTATCTCAAATGTTATTAGTTGCCTTGGATAAAGATATCAGTTAAATAATAGTTAAGAGTAATATTATTAGGTCACTGGACCTGCTTACTCTTGAACATCCTATACACAATTGTCCTTTAGTAAAACATTTCTGCATTAGATCAATTTCTGCTTTTCTTAGTGACTTGGCTTTTGTTGATGGTCATTGCAAAATATAGTTTTACTGGAAATTGTATTTTTTTCAGTTGAAACCGGTAATCAGTAGGAATAATGTGAACTTTGAGAATATATTACTATAATTATTAGATGTTCACGATTTTCATTTGTTTACGTTGTACACTCAGATAAAGTATTCCTTTCTGTCTTTTTCATCGGCTGTGTTTAGTCCACCTCTAAAGTCTGCAGATGCAAATGTATATAAACCCATTCTTTGCATATACATAAGTATTTTAACTCATTGTGTTACACTAAAATATTAATATGAAAAGGGAGGAGCATTAAGCAGTAGCTTAGAGTGTTGCAACACAATTTCATTGGCTTACCCATTAGAAATTCAAACATCATTAAGACCGATGCATGGGTATTGTATGATTTAAGAGCATTTATTGGGAGGGGGAGTCTTCCCTTGGAGTTGGCAGCACTGCAGTCGAAAAGTGGGGGGGATTGGTCCCCCTTGCAGTTTTTAACACTGGAGGTTGATGGAGAGTAACAGATAACAAAGACGAGAGCTGGTAAGCATCTAAGAGTGATGAAAAGTTAACAACAAAAAACAGTGCTTGCTGACCAATAAGCTTTACATCTTTCTTCAGCTTTTTCAAACTTTCTCTTTGCATTTTGTAACATCATCTTGTTTCCTGTCCAGAACACTGCCCTGTCTTCAGTCCTCCGTTCACTCTAATAATTACTAGTTCTGTTTGTGTGGCCTGTCAATCACTTCGGTGCCATCCTTCATTTGCATAAAACACACTCTCAGTGCAGCACAGAGCATGTAAGTTAGCATAATATTAACAAATGTTGGCAAATAAAAAATGTATCAATAAATAATTAAACATGTGTCAGCTAATTTCCTTTTTTCTACAATGTCATCAGTTTCAACCAAATCTGTAAAAGCATTTTTGGGATTTTGGGACATTTAAATTTTCTATTGGGGAGGTGTTATACCTAAATATTGATATATTAAAATGTCCTTTCTTGCCAGATGGTTAGTGCTCTAGATTTTAAATTAAACAGAAATTAAACAGAAAATAGTGTTTTTGTTGATGAATGAGAAAATGAGTAAGTCAGTCAACTTTGCATTATAGACAGTATATATTAACTGTATGTAATATATATACTGTATATATATATATAGTGCATCCAGAAAGTATTCACAGCGCATCACTTTTCCACATTTTGTTATGTTACAGCCTTATTCCAAAATGGATTAAATTCATTTTTTTCCTCAGAATTCTACACACAACACCCCATAATGACAATGTGAAAAGAGTTTACTTGAGGTTTTTTGCAAATTTATTAAAAATAAAAAAACTGAGAAATCACATGTACATAAGTATTCACAGCCTTTGCTCAATACTTTGTCGATGCACCTTTGGCAGCAATTACAGTCTCAAGTCTTTTTGAATATGATTCCACAAGCTTGGCACACCTATCCTTGGCCAGTTTCACCCATTCCTCTTTGCAGCACCTCTTAAGCTCCATCAGGTTGGATGGGAAGTGTCGGTGCACAGCCATTTTAAGATCTCTCCAGAGATGTTCAATTGGATTCAAGTCTCTGGCTGGGCCACTCAAGGACATTCACAGAGTTGTCCTGAAGCCACTCCTTTGATATCTTGGCTGTGTGCTTAGGTTCGTTGTCCTGCTGAAAGATGAACTGTCGCCCCAGTCTGAGGACAAGAGCACTCTGGAGCAGGTTTTCATCCAGGACGTCTCTGTACATTGCTGCAGTCATCTTTCCCTTTATCCTGACTAGTCTCCCAGTCCCTGCCGCTGAAAAACATCCCCACAGCATGATGCTGCCACCACCATGCTTCACTGTAGGGATGGTATTGGCCTGGTGATGAGCGGTGCCTGGTTTCCTCCAAACGTGACGCCTGGCATTCACACCAAAGAGTTCAATGTTTGTCTCATCAGACCAGAAAATTTTCTTTCTCATGGTCTGAGAGTCCTTCAGGTGCCTTTTGGTTTCCGTCTGGCCACTCTACCATACACGCCTGATTGGTGGATTGCTGCAGAGATGGTTGTCCTTCTGGAAGGTTCTCCTCTCTCCACAGAGGACCTCTGGAGTTCTAACAGAATGACCATCGGGTTCTTGGTCACCTCCCTGACTAAGGCCCTTCTTCCCCGATCGCTCAGTTTAGATGGCCTGCCAGCTCTAGGAAGAGTCCTGGTGGTTTCGAACTTCTTCCACTTATGGATGATGAAGGCCACTGTGCTCATTGGGACCTTCAAAGCAGCAGAAATTTTTCTGTAACCTCCCCCAGATTTGTGCCTGGAGACAATCCTGTCTCAGAGGTCTGCAGACAATTCCTTTGACTTCATGCTTGGTTTGTGCTCTGACATGAACTGTCAACTGTAGGACCTTATATAGACAGGTGTATGCCTTTCCAAATCATGTCCAATCAACTGAATTTACCACAGGTGGATTCCAATTAAGCTGCAGAAACATCTCAAGGATGATCAGGGGAAACAGGATGCACCTGAGCTCAATTTTGAGCTTCATGGCAAAGGCTGTGAATACTTATGTACATGTCCTTTCTCAATTTTTTTATTTTTAATAAATTTGCAAAAATCTCAAGTAAACTTTTTTCACATTGTCATTATGGGGTGTTGTGTGTAGAATTCTGAGGAAAAAAATGAATTTAATCCATTTTGGAATAATGCTGTAACATAACAAAATGTGGAAAAAGTGATGCGCTGTGAATACTTTCCGGATTCACTGGTATATATATATATTAGGGCTGGGCAAATTAACGTGTTATTATCATGTTAACGCATTAATTAATTAACGCAGACAACTCTTTTATCACGTGTTGAAGCAGTTTTCGATGGAGATCAGTGATCTTCTTGTTACAGCACTTTTCAATATGCTTTTGATAGAAGGAAAGTTAGCTTTGTTGATTTGACCTCAATTCCCTGTGCATTCATGAGTAGCGAAGAGCAAACAGCTTCTAAAATGGCATGTGGAGAGATACCAAAGTGAATGCTCAAAGCAAAACTCTTTTTGTATTATTGCTGAATTGGACTCCAGACTCGGATTTGTCGAACTCCGATTTTGATGCAAGTGATCTGGAGATGTAGGTCGAAAACGAAGTGGAGGCACCGGCATCAGCTGATCGGTCCCCAGCTGATCGTGGTGCTGAACACATTGGTGTAGCTACTGTTAAAAAGCACCTTATTTGTTTAAAGTGTTTGCAAACCAAATACACACAATACACTACTTTTGAGTTTATTATTGAATTTCGCACATAACAATGTGGTTGTTGTCGCTGTCTGCAATTAATCGTGATTAAAAATTTTAATCATTGCCCAGCACTAATATATATATATTAACTGTACTATGAAGGTTATCATTTAAGTCAGTCAACAAGCTAAAGTATTATATCTTATATTTCTTTCATTTAATCTTCATTGTTATATTTTGTTTTTTATACCTTAATAAATAAGATAAAACATTCTTTATATTCATTTGATCTAGATTTGTACAATTTTCTGCTTAGTGTTTCAGATGTAGCGAGTGTCAACATAGGGCTTTCATTGAAGGGGATTGTGAATTACTGGACAACAGGAACTGGAAGCCTGCATAAGTTAATCAAACCTTTTAAAACCACATTAGCAAGGAACAGGCCAGAGGTCTGGGAATGCAAAATGAGCCTTAAAGGCCGGAAGGTCACCATTGCTTTACCCGGGTGAAAGAGACACTTATAATTTGGATATTCTCCCTGACCGGCATTGGAGGAACATGCAAACTCCACACAGATAGTTTTCAGTTTGGGAACTGTGCCTGAGCCCCTGGAGCATTAAAACAGCAGTACTAAGTCTTTTTTAGATGATTGTAAACCCAAATGCAGAACAACATTGACGATCCTTCCATCCATGTTTTAAACTTGGAGCTTATCATTGTATGACAAATCTAAAAATAATAAAAAATGTAGTTGATTTTTTTAAAATTATTGCTTTTAAAATTAGAGAAAAGATATCTTTTCAAGATTAGGAGGTGACGAATGAAATACTACTTTAATTCTTCATCAAAACTGATATCAATACAGGGCACACAATAGATCACAACTGTAATTTGAAAAGAATTGTAATGATCATTTAACATTTTGGAAGTTAATTTAAGTAAAATCCAGGTTTAAAAATTAGCAGATAATCAACAAATACACATGGGAGTTTACCAATACACATCAGAATCCCTTTATTAAAACTATAGTAATGTGACTGATGAAAGGGCAGCCTCATTTCCCATTGCAGCTGTTTTTTTTGCCTTTGTGTGTGTGCCACTGAAGATCTTTATCACACCCAAAGACAAACTCCAGTGATTGTCAGTGCCAAATGTGTCTCACAAAGGACTGCAGTCTCATGTTTTGGCAGACATAAGATTGGTTCTGTGTCTGTCACCAACATTTTTTCTTTATGTGCCGGTAGGGAATATCCACTTCTGATAGCATCTGGTGGCTATTTTAGGACTTAATGTCAAGTGGTGTCAGACAAATCTGCCTGATGGCTTCCATTCACAGTGGGTACTGTGGGGGTTTAGTATCACCTTATGGGAGCAGCTCCATTTGTCTTATCCCTGTAATTGTTACTTTTTGAAAATGAACTCGATCAGGGGTAAGTGAGAGAAATCCGAGGCTTTGTGTCATACATAAAGATGAACAGAGGAGTAGAGCCAAATCTGCCATTCTTGTCATAACTTTAGATAGATAGATAGATAGATAGATAGATATTGGCATACTGTGACCTAGTGCCTCCAAGAAATGTACTTGAAACCAACAAGTTACACAGACTTCCCATTAGTGACTTCCTTTGTATCTTTGTGCTGTTATTAGTCCCTGGTTTCTGACTGTGTGGAATTTACATGTCCCCTTCATGTGGATTGTATACCTGTGCTCCAGGTTTTCTTTCTCTTCTTAAAGACATAAATTTCATGCTAACTGGTGATCATACAGTGGGTTCCTGTCTCCCTACAGGATCTTGATCCCCAACCCTGAATCTGATCAGTCAGCTTTGAGAATGTTGCATTTTAAGTCTTTGTGTTACTCTATGAAAATCACTACAGTTACCTATACTTCAAAAGCATGAAAGCCTTGAAATGGTAATAACTGCACAGGAAATGTTAGTGACTGAAAAGACACCACAAAAAACATTATACCATATTTGTTCACTTAATTTTCTTTATTTTTGAAAGCCACTCTATGACCAATATGTATGTATCTCCATGAAACAAGTTTAATGTTGGCAGCATTCATTTTTTCCTAATGGCTGTGGATAACATAAGCTAACCATAGGAAGATCAGAATTTGATTTGATAAAGTGAACTTTTAAAACAGGTTAAGCCATGAAGTTATTTGTGAGAGCATGTGATGCGCTGTGCAAGAAAGGACAGAGCCGGGTATACTTCCTTAGAAGGCTGGCGTCCTTCAACATCTGCAATAAGATGCTGCAGATGTTCTATCAGACAGTTGTGGCGAGCGCCCTCTTCTACGCGGTGGTGTGCTGGGGAGGCACCATTAAGAGGAAAGACGCCTCACGCCTGGACAAACTGGTGAGAAAGGCAGGCTCTATTGTTGGCATGGAGCTGGACAGTTTAACATCTGTGGCAGAGCGAAGGGTGCTCAGCAGGCTCCTATCAATTATGGAGAATCCACTGCATCCACTAAACAGTGTCATCTCCAGACAGAAGAGCAGCTTCAGCGACAGAGTGCTGTCACCGTCCTGCTCCACAGACAGATTGAGGAGATCGTTCCTCCCCCAAACTATGCGACTCTTCAATTCCACCCGGGGGGGTAAACGTTAACATTTAACATTATACAAAGTTATTGTCTGTTTTTCACCTGCGTTATTATCATTCTTTAATTTAATATTATTTATTGTATCAGTATGCTGCTGCTGGAGAATGTGAATTTCCCATTGGGATTAATAAAGTATCTATCTATCTATCTATCTATCTATCTATCTATCTATCTATCTATCTATCTATCTATCTATCTATCTATCTATCTATCTATCTATCTATCTATCTATCTATCTATCTATCTATCTATCTATCTATCTATCTATCTATCTATCTATCTATGTTTTTAACAAAACATTTTTAAAATTGTTTTTCAAATTGTTTTATCGTTTTAAGTAACATACAGACAAGAAAAGGCTATGACCCATCATATTAAACAACATGGAGTCTAACACATCTTTTTCAGGAAGAGCAATTTAGATACAACATTGTTCTGACAACGCAATGCACAGTGGCCTTGCTCACTTCATTAGATACCTGAATTAAGGGTAGCCAATGGAAAAAAAAATAAAATAAACAACAAGAAGAGAGGTCACGAAGCTGAGAAAAGAATGAATACAGCATCTTGTTTACTTGATAAACTTCAATCACTCTGTCATCCTCTTTAAACAAAAAGATCAGATATCAAATAATTTATAATGGAAAGGCTAATATAAATATAGTGTAACTTTAAACATATTGGAAATGTATCCTAAAAACAGTTGATGCAGTGGAACAAGCATGGGGAACTTGTTGCAGAAGAGAAGAAAACAGCCTCTGTCCAAGGCTCATGATAATAACAATGCAGCTTCTCACCAGTGTCAGAGAATCACAAGCCAAGATGCAAGGCATACATCTTCAAAAGGACCAAACTGCTTATTGCTACTTGGATGGCTGTCTACCCTTTGCTTTTATATATTTTTTGGGAAAGTATCCTTTAGTATTTAATGCATTCTTGTTGGTGAAGTTTAGAATTCTAAAGTATCATGGGTGTCAGTTTTGCTTAACATTGAACACTTAATAAAATCATAGTTAACCTGAGCTATATGAGTACTTGGGCTCTTGTCAGTCATTGCTCTATCCTGGATACTGTGATAAGTAGATATATGAAAGAGAGCATCTCTAAAAGTAAGCACATGTACATTCAGGCCATGGAATCTGAGATGTGTGGCACGGGTGTTAGAGGCACCTTGGTGAATTAAAGGTCACATAGAAGGTATTATTCCTAGTAAGTGGGCTGATGGCACTTAAGTGAGAGAGCAAGAGTAGGCAAATGCTGTCACTTGTTTATGCCCCATCAAAATCAAAAGACACATTTGAATCCCTGATAATACAAACACCATCAATTATCAGTTTTGTCTTCAATCATCAGCCACTTGACCTAACGCTCTGCCCCAGCCTGACCTCTCCTACCTCTGAGAAGGCAAAGTCACCTAAGGTGGGGCTTGTTGTTACCCAAAATTTTTTTATGTGTTCTCTTGTCTCTTTTACAGTTGTAATTAAGTGATGCATGTGCATCATCATTGCTGCAACAGGAATACATCCCTAGAAAACAATAGAACACTAGCAGTGCATGTCAGCATTGATGTGACAGAAGAATATGAAAAAATAAAACAATCTTTCTAATACATAAAGTTGAATGTATGTTTATCTGGTAAATAAATCCACACCATTGAATTTACTTTTGCCACATTTTACACAGAGTCCACATTTACACAGGGGAAGATAATTGGTCAGCGCTTCGGTCAGTTGTAATGCTGTGTTTTTAAGCGCTTAACAAATAAAAATGGTATGGTATGGTATGGTTCTGTTTTTTCAGAAAATTTTCTGCTTGGGGAACATTACTTTATAGTCACAAGTGCACTATATTAGGGAAATGCCCCAGGAGGCATTTTTGGGAGTTGGTACAGGTAGGAACATTGCTCCCGATGGTGGGTTTAGTCAGCGAAATTTTAGTCTGGGGCCAAAATTCATACTTCTGTGGCTTTTATTTAGTGACTGCACCCACAATGTATTCCTCCCCAGGCAACACTGGGAGCCCTGCTAGCTTTAATGAAAGTAGCAAATATTCCAAACAAAACATTCTAAACTACATATTAATGGCAAAAGAATCAGAGGTAGCAGTCTCTCAGCTGTCTTTCCCCCCATACCTTTGCTCCACAGAGCACTCCAGATCCTGGATCTCAACCTCGAATCTCTCCAGCAAACCTTCAGAAGATCCAAATAAGTCTGTTTTTTTATTTTATTAAAATCAAATAACATTCCATACAAATAAATCAAGTTTCACAAAAATAGGTTCGAAACAAATCAACCCCCACCTCTGAGAAAGAGACCCTAAAACTTTAAGCTAGTAAAAATAAGTAAATTTATAAATTAATAAATGAATAAAGATAAATGGAGTAGAAGAGGGGAATGAACCTGCTTCCTCAATTTAAATGCTTATTCTAAAATGTTATTGATTAGATCCTGCCAGGTTCTGAAAACGTTTTTTACAGATCCTCTATGTGCGAATTAGATTTTTTCAAGTTTCAAATAGTATATAACATCAGTTACCCACTGACTTAGAATAGGAGAGTTAGGATTCTTCCAGGTGAGCAAGATAAGTCTACGTGCTAATTAGGGAATCCATTACCGGGCTCCCGATTACCAGGAGCCTGGGATTCCCGGACGTTTTTCATTCCCGCATTCCCAGGAATGAAACTGCTGTAATTCCCGGGAAAACAGGAATGGCCAAGCTCGCATACATAGCGTGTAAAAGTGTAAAAATCGATCAAGAAATAACAGAGTTATAGTTGAAAGTAATTAAGGAGGCGCCATTGCTGCAGCTTGCACTTCATCAGACAACAGCTTTGAACAGCAGCTTGAAATTGCAATGTGTCAGTCTGTTGCATCCGCATTATCTGTGCCAAGAAACTTGCCATCACAGAATGATGACAAGAAACTGGATGCATCAGTAAAAGCTGAAATGGCGGTGTTTCAGCACAATGGCAAGCGCGGACGTTGTTTAGAACAAGTGTATCAGTATCTGATGATTGTGCCGCCTACTTCAATGGAAGCAGAGCGTGCTTTTTCAGCGGCTGGCGTACTTCTGCATGAAGGTGCGCTCTCGCATGGACGACCGCATGCTGGACACGTTAATAATAGTAATTCATTACATATATAGTTATCTCAGTACTCAAAGCACTATCCACACAGGGAGGAACCGGGAAGCAAACCCACAATCTTTCACAGTCTCCTTAGTGCAAAGCAGCAGCTCTATCACTGCGCTACCTGTGAGGATGTTGTGCTTTCTATGCTCTTATTACCACAACTAAAGATCCATGTACTTCTATGACAGCATGAACTGCTGTAAATAAGGTTAGTCTTTTATTTGTGTCAACATATTGCAGTAGTTTTATTAAAAATAAATGTCAGTCTTTCTAAAACCGTTCACATGTGAGATGATCCCAGGAATGAAATGCGGGATTCCCAAATTCCCAGGAATGAATAAACCCATCCAGGAATGGATTCCCTAGTGCTAATAGTGTAATAAAGGCAATTACAGTTTGTTTGTCCTTCTCCACTTTAAACCCATCTGGGAGTACTCCAAACACAGCTGTTAATGGGTTAGGAGGGATTGTGACTTCGAGGCTGTCTGAAAGGCATTTAAAGATTTTGGTCCAGAATGATGTTAAATTGGTGCACACCCTAAAACATGTGGCCCAGTGTGGCTGGAAACTGATTACAATTTTAAACGAGAGAGATGCACTCGATATATAATTTTGAGTTGAATAATTCTATGGTTGGGTGGCACGGTGGAGCAGTGGGTAGTGCTGCTGCCTTGCAGTTAGGAGACCTGGGTTTGCTTCCTGGGTCCTCCCTATGTGGAGTTTGCGTGTTCTCCCCATGTCTGCATGGGTTTCTTCTGGGTACTCCGGTTTCCTCCCACAGTCCAAAGACATGCAGGTTAGTTGGATTGGTGATTCCAAATTGACCCTAGTGTGTGCTTGGTTTGTTGACTGGGATTGGCTCCAGCGGACCCCTGTGACACTGTAGTTAGGATATAGCGGGTTGGATAATGGATAGATGGATAATTCTATGGTCTGCGCATATGGTGCTTGAGTGAATTCTGTGCATTGCTAACTTCCACTCCTTTTCTCAGATGTTGAGTGAGAGATCCATTTCCCACTGTACTCTTGGATCTTTGAAAGGGAGGGACTGTAAAATGGTTTTATATATTATGGAAATAAGCCTGTGTCAAACACGTGCGAGTAGGAGTCAACTAAAGGGCCTGAATAATGGCAATTCCACATCTGACCAGGGGGCAGCAGGGTGCACTAACTGTCTTTCTCAATCCCTTGCAGACCATTCTCGGGAAATCCCACAGGGTTCCGGCGCCTTTGATGATGTCACTTCCGTTTCTGGTGCATTTGATGATTTCACTTCCAGTCCCCGGCTCTGATGACATCACTTCTGGTCCCGCCTCTGATGACATCATTTCCAGTCCCACCTCTGATGACTTTAAAGCCGCCATCTTGACTATATACTACAGTTCTGTTTTGGACTCAGTCTTGTGAACAACTCGCTGTCTTTATAAATACTGTACCTTTTTGCAGCCAAGGCACATTATACGGGTGGCTGCTGGTGACATCTGTTTTAGGTGTTTGTGGCACTTAGCACTTAAAATTAGACAAAATTTTCTTTTCATCGCTCTTTTGACATTAGTGTACCACCATCGCCAAGTATCAGAATGGATCCTCTTGCTCTTTACATGGCTCTTTTAGGTGATTTCCTGTCCTTTGCCTCCTTAGCATTAGACCCGAGCATTACACGGGCTGCAAAAACCGTGCTAAAAGTGTTAGTCCCAAGTGTCACTCGGGCAACTGTACAGATGCGTCTTGCATAAGTGTTACAACCGAGAATCACTTGGGCTGTAAAAGTGCTGTCAGTACTGCCATTCTTCAGAGAAATTAAGTTTGAATGCAGGTTTTCACTAATGATGAAATATCTGTACTTTACCAAAAATGAAGACTAGAGCATCTTATTGGTAGACATTTTATTGATTATATACCTCCAACAAAAAAAAAAAAATAGAATCCAACTCGTACCTGTGCAGTGTGCTATTCAAAAACTGATAAAAAAAACTGCTCCCCCACAGGTCTGCTGTTACCTGCCTTTTGCCTGATGCTGCAGCCTCCAGTCTCCTGTGACACTGAATTGCATTAAGTTAGTTTGTGAATGTTGTTACTTATGTTACTACAGGGAGGGGTATCCATGTAGATGTGTTAATCAGCTGCTGTCTGACAGCTCCAGGAGACTGGGTTTTACACCTTTCATCTGTGAGGAGTTCAGATGTTTCACCTGTGTCCACATGCATTTTCACCATGTTTTCTTTCCATATTCCAAACACATTCAAGTCTCATTAATTGTCACAACTAACATAAATTGGCCCTTTATGAGTGGGTGTGATTAGGCTCTGACTCCTTGCAACCCAATATCTGAATTATGTAGACTTTGAAATTGGACAGATAGACTATGAATGGTCTAGAGAGCTTGTCCATAACACAGGTCCAGGGCTTGGGATTGGTTCTTGGTGAAGTTATTATCTGTGTGCACAAAGCCGGTCAATCCGTTAGGCAACACAGACAGTCATCTAGAGTGCTGTCATCTGAGGGGTGCCATTTATGAAAGTTAGGTTGATCCCAGCCATCATCGAACTCTGATGATACTAAGTGGGCTCTGTTACCTGCTGGGTGCTATTTATGAAAGTAAAAGTGCACACGCTCAGTACACCAAGGGATGCATGCTCCTTAAAGTCCAAGGTATATACACAGGGGGGCGAAGGGGTGTGTGCCTTGAATACTGAGGGAGGCATCCCACCCACAGGTCATCAAAGTCTAATAATAACAATTATCTGTTATGGACAACAAGGAGCAACATCTGTCCACCCTGCAGATGCTCCAAATGTGCTTCGACTGGTACCGTGTGTGCAGTTTACAGGCTCTGACAATGTCCTACTGACCTTTATCTTTGTATTTCAGTTTGCACATGCCACTGACATAAAGTGTGTGGTGGCGCAGTGGTTGTGATGCTGCTTTGCAGTAAGGAGACTGTGGAAGATTGTGGGTTCACTTCCTGGTTCCTCCCTGTGTGGATAGCACTTTGAGTACTGAGAAAAGTGCTATATAAATGTAATTTATTATTATTAGTTTGTAATAGTATATCCTATAATCTATGGGTGTTCTCACCATGGTTGGTTTATGCCTTGGGCAAAATGCAGACAAGAAAGGCACATGCCTACAGTACAATGAATGACAATGATGTGTTCAGAAAATTGAACCAAATGCACAAGCATGGCTGAGTGTATGGATGTGTCTTGTGGTGGAGTACTATTCCATCTTAAGGTTGGTTTCTGTGCTTTATTGTGAAAATGTGATTTTAGAAAATGGATGAATGGGTCAATTAGAATTTAAGAATATATTAACTGTTGTTTCCTAATATTTTATGCATCATTTCTGTTTTAATATTAGTAACAACCTCCCATCCATTCTTGTTTAAACAAAGAGTAAACTACAGTGACTGCATATTCATACCTGATTTATTCACAGGACTGGTGAAATCCATCCATCCATCCATACATCTTTTTACCTGCAATCATCAAAGCAATGCAGGAAAAGCTCCTGGACAGGTCAACAGACTATCACAGGGTGAACACACACATAACTAGGTCCACCAGACTCTGGGCAGAAACTAGAGCACTCGGAGGAAATCCATGCACACAATGGGAAATCATACAAACTCCTTGCAGGGAGCATCTGGGATGCAAACCAACTGGCAAAATAAAAATAACAGAATTGGTAATCTATTCATTACATAGTCAGTTCAGTCATAGTTCAGTTCTACACACATTTATGCACAAAACAACACTTATTCAAACCTGGTCAATTTACTGAAAATATAAACCTTTGGGATGCTGGGGGGAAAGCGAGCAAATACAGAAAAAAACAAGCAAACAAACTTGACAGGTATGGAAACTAAGCCTAGAGCTGTGTGACAGGATCATTTATACCTGTAGTATAATATCCCCACATGCATTGACTGGGCTGGAAGCTCAGCACAGGGAAGCAATCATGACCCAGTGTGCCAACGCACAGCTCTTAAAAGCAGATGATGTAAACTTAAGTTTTTCAGTTCATTCAATGATTATATGAGCAATACACTACTGTGACGAGACACAGACAACCCTAGAACCATCAGCTGTAAGGTAGGAATCAATCCCATATTAAGACGTCAGGCAATCACAGTAAACTCTTCCTTATATTGGGGGACTTTAGAACCACCACAAAACCATTTTTAGGATAAGGGAGGAAATCTGAGCAGTCAAACAAAATTCAAGCAAACTAACTTTAATGTTGTGGTGCCCGGCGGGCGTCTATGCCTGGCCGGGATGCCCAGGAGGAGTGGAGGAGGGCTTGTGCCTCCTCCAGGACACGAGGGGGCGTCCTCCCTGGTTGTATTGGGGGCCACGGGTACAGAGCTTGGAAGCTCTACCCTGTAGGGGCCCGTGGGCCACCGCCAGGGGGTGCCCTGATGCCTTGGGGACCCTGGACCCCAGCGCTTCCGCCACACCAGGAAGTGCTGGGGGGAAGAGAAGAGGGGACACCCAGAGTGCTTCCGGGTACACAGCAGACACTTCCGCCACACTGGGGAGTGTCTGTGGAAGATTGCCGGGGAGCACCTGGAGCACATCCGGGTGTAGATAAAAGGGGCCGCCTCCCTCCAGTCAAGAACAAGAGTCGGGAGGAAGAAAGATGATGTCGGGAGGAGGACAAGGAGGTGGCCTGAAGAAGGCATTGTGTTGTGGCCAGGACTTTGGGGCTTGTGAGCACAGTATGGACAATGTATATACTGTATTGTAAATAAACGTGTGTTGGGTGACATGAACGTGTCTGCTTGTCTGTGTCCGAGCCAGTCTCCACAATGTGGGATGTGACATTGAAAGGGATGAAAATCAGTCCCAAGTTCTGGGAACTAGATGACAGTATAATATTATCACTCTGTCACCATGGTTCCCTTAAAAATAGTATAAAGTTAATTCAGGACAATTAAGTTTTTAATTTATCACGAATGTTTCCCCATTAAGATGCCTCAGATCATAGCATCAATATTCAAGTAACATCCATTCATCCATCCAGCCTTCTTTTGCCATTACAGAATTGTGGGGAGTCAAAGCAATACAAAATAAAAACTGAAATCACTAACAAACACACCGAATGTGCTTAACAATAGAATGTGTATCCTCTCCATTAACAGAGCAGCAACATCCTGAAAACATTGACCATGTTTTGATATATAAGGTGAGTAAAGCAATAAAGATCTTGTTTTTTCAAAGCTTTGCAGAAAAGAAAGATTTTTGAAATGTAAACCTAAATAGACCAAGTGAGGAGACATAATAGATTAGTATTTCATATAATACTGAAGTAGAATTGTAATAATATTTAAGATGTGACACACAGGTCACACTTTTCTGTTTTTGACTTAAGGCCATCATCTATTTCAGAATGCTTCTTCCAAATGGAATTTCATTAACAGCTAACTACTGCTCTCCTGGTGACTTGGCAAAGTATTAATAGCTTGATACTTTTATTACTTCTGCTCCTGGCATGTGTCCATTACTAGTAAATTCTTGGTCCCCAAATGCATGGTAGCTGGGAATCTTCGGCAGCAGCTATTGTTTTTGTTCATTGCTTTTCTGAACAAAAAAAGGTTCAATTAGCTGATTTGTGTGCATCTGACAAATGCAAACTTTCTCACAATTTCCAGCAAAGCCCATTTTAGCATGGAAGAAAGAGGATGATCAAGTTTTCTTGTTTCCAAGGAGATGTGTGTATTCCAAAAATTACACCTTTTTAATACATGAGAATTCCCACATTAAGAATTTGGCATAACAATTTTGTTACATAGTCATGCATAGAGCTTTTTTCATTTCATTGATACAAGATATAAGGATCAGAGACTGAAGAGATTATTGCAGTAACACATGGGGAAACCTTAAAAGGATTTTCTTAAAAATATTCATGACACTCTAGCAATTTAGTCATAATCATGAGGTGATCCACACAGATGGAGGGAACAGAACTTTGTAAGTTCTGGAAATAATGCATGTGTCTTGGCCAGAAGGGCTGAAAAAAATAAAAGCAGTAGTATTTTTTAAATGTATATTTATACACAAGATAGGCTGCTGAGTCACAAAGGTTTTACACAGTGAGGAAGATACAAGAACATCAAATATCACATGGTGAATGGAATTCCCTTAACTATTTATAGAGTCCCTATTATAGAGTTACAGTATATGAGTTCAATTGGCTTAATTGTCTGAGTTAGCAGAAGTGAGTACTTGCCTGTAGTAATGTAGCATTTGTAAAAAAAAAAAAAAAAAGATCTGCAGACACAAAAGACTAGAGAAGAAAATGGCACTTCCCATCTTCATACAACTCTGGAATAATTCAATAGCTGTATAGATGTGCGAGCTACTGTGCCACTATACTGCTCATCAATAGTTTATTAAAAACATCAATCCTTCATTTAACTCTATTTTAATTTTATGTATAGGTTATAATCATTGATTTATCTGAATTAATTTATTGATGTAGGGTAATTGGTGGAGTGAGAGTACTTTTTGTGGTGGGATAGCTGAATTTGGTTTATATAGGTGGTTCTGCTGCACTGATCTGCACTTTGCATCCATCTCACCTAGATTCCTCCCCATAGCTGCTTACACAATGGCAGCAGATGCCTACTGATATTGACTGGTCAGCTAAACTCTACTTGGGTAGCCAACTGGGGACTCCAGCTGGTGATAGAGAGCATCTGTCTGAAGAGAGGCTCGTGAATAAAGCTCCAGGTACAGATCGCTCAGGTCTTGAATCTTTTGTTGGAATACATGGTTCAGGAGCTATGAATGACAATTAATCCTGTATGCTTTCTATCTGTTTTGCTCCTGGTTTGGCTATCATTGGATTTTGGTTCAACTGCTGGCACGTTCATTGCATGATCTGAAACTCTAATGACAATACTGTAGGTTTGAATACAAGATTGCACATATTATCACCAGGGACAGGCTGCTCATCTTATTATGCTGATAAGACCACAATAATCACTTTTGGTTGATACCATACTGCAAATTAACCTTCAACAAGCACCTAAGAGAAGAGTAACTCCTAGGAAGTCCTTTGCCAGAATGTCCATCAAGGTTTTCTCTTAAGATCAGTAGTAATTTTGCTATTCATGGGGAACTCCAAATGATGCAGACACAGCTAGGGGCATGTTTTATATGATACTACAGTCTTCTGGTCACATTGTCATCAGTTAGAAACAACCTATAAAAAAAATTGTGGCTGTCCAAGAAGGCATTGTTATTAAACAGAACTCTGAAGAATATTAAAAGGTGACAGGTGCTTCTGAAATACTATGGAGAGTTTTCTGATCCTTTGTGTGTCATGTTAATGAACAGTTTTATAACTAATTAGCTGAAGAGGTAGACAAAGGCATGTCATACAATGACCTTCATTCTATGTTTTGTGAAATGAAGGTTTTAAGCTGTCAGTTCACTACCACCAATGGCTGCCAAATCCACAGAGGCTCTGCTGATACCTGCAAGACAGACAAGCCCATTTTGGGATGCTGGGCTGATTATTAAAATTTCATACTATCTCAAGTGGAGTTAGGTTGTACAGTGTCCACATGCATTTTTTTTGTCCTGGAAACTATTAGACCTCACCATTCCTTAATGTAAACAACTGATGAGGATGATCTGAAATAGCAACCATTTAATTCAAAGAATATACATTTTTATTTTCAGAGCTTCAAATACTGAGGTCATTAAATTGCCATTCATCTTTTCATTTCAATTTAGGGAAAGCGTCTTTATATTTTCAACAGATCTATAAATAGCACATAGATTCTAAAAACAACATACAACCATTACGTTTTTCTGCACAGATGATAAAACTGTTCCAAAAGGTGCCATTATTAATGACCTCAAGTGTTTTGCCAATTTTTACTAGAAGTGGTAACTAAAAGTGCTATTAGGGCCTACATGTATGGTATGCACAAAAAGTGAAGTGCAGCATTTATAATTAACAATGATTTCTGTTATAAGTTCATATTTGGACCAATGGTTTTGCTCCCAGAATATTCTGATGTGTTGGAAAGAATAAGTGCTTCTATGAAAGTTTAGTTAAACTACAGCAAATGGACAGAAAATACAGTAAAAACAAAACAATGGGTAGAATTTTATTTTTCCATTTATAGGAAAAATATGTTAATTTTTCACTTATATCTAATTTATGAAAGGACATTTACTTAGTAGAATCAAAAGGCAGTGTGAACATTTAAGAACATTTCTGTAATATTTCATGTATGACAACTGATTCGCTGATAGATCTTAACCTTTTTATCCATGTTTTTAATTGTGCTCTTAAGAGTTCCAAAAAAGGGTATGACTTTCATCCACCTGATACATCTTCAATGTTAAATTCATAATTGCATTAAATAATTTACAATATTTCTGTTTACACAGCAGAGAACACATATGTATGCATTTCACTGTACAGCTCTTAAGACTTATAAAAAATTAATGAGATGCTAAGATTATTTATTCCACCTTATCACGCGTTGCCAACCCACCACACAACAAACCCCCTGGATTGGTACCCAAGTGCAGCGGGTGACACCTCAGCACCACATGGGAAATGTGTGAAATTTTTCAGTGTGGCTGGAGTGCCAATCCTGCCACCAACCCCCAAGTTTTCCCTGTAAGTTGGAGGACCTGCTTGCAGGGCTGGATGCAGGTTAACATCACACCTAGGATGAAGCAATTGCAGGTTAAGGGCCATTCTCAAGGGCCCATCGGAGTAGAGTCACTTCTGGTGTTTAAAGGGATTCAAACTGGCAATCTTCCAATTGCCGGTGCAAATCCCTAGCCTCAGAGCCACCGCTCCCGCCTTCCAGAATTGCATCTAATATAGGAACAGCCACAAAGAGCAACCAGTGAGAGGATAATGAAAATATCTTTGTTACTTAATATTATTATTAAAATAAAAATAATATCACATTATCATAAACATGTCTCAGTTATGACCTTTGCTCATTCTTAGTTTCCTTGATATAAGTTTTTAGATTTAAATGACCAACTGACAACTATTTATAAAGTTCATTCAGTTCTGTGAATAAAATATTTGATAAATTCAGTACGGCCAACAGAAATAATCAGATTTGCATGATGCTCAAGAAATAGACAACACAAATCCCTGGCAAGACATTTGCAAATTGATGAATATTTAAACCTACAAAAAAATTAATTAATTACGTTCAACTAATTCATAAAAATGACATCAGATGCTCTGAAGTAACACAAAAATACACATTGTCACAAGCAGTTGTACATTAAAAGATGCTAACAGTTCAATCAAACTTAGTGAAGAAAGTGTCCACCAGCACCTATTAAGAACAACTGATTTACCCTAGACAATTTTCTAAACACAATTCATAACAAATCCCCTTATATTTATTGATTTCTTTATTAATTTGTAATGTTCTTATGCATGGTTTGGTTTGCTTTCAAAAATAGGTTGTTATTTTGAATGGTTCATTTTTCAAAGTGTTAAAACAACAATTTTATTTATCATCTTTTATGAAGAGTGTCATCCCATTTATGTTACACTTCCAATGCAAAACTGTTTACAGAGTCACATATATTTACCATTTTTTAACCCTATAGACCATGTATTATAAAATAACATAAAAAAATTTGTTCCATGAAGTGATACGAGTCAGTTTTTTTTATTGCAAGCAGATTTAAATTACAAACAGTATTTTCCATTGATTTTTTTTAAAGAAAACAACATTCCGTACAATCAAGTCAAATTTAACAAACCATAATTTAAGAGAGAGACTACAACATGAGCAAATCTTTAAAAACAACAAAAAAAAGAGAATGTCCTTTTAACTGATATAAATGCTTATTCTAAGATTTGAATAACTGATTAAGTAATTAATTAATCTGATTAAGTAACTAATCGATTGCAAATAATCTTTGCTTCCATTTGGGAGACAGGTGTCATCCCAACTGACTAGAAAATGGGACTTGTCATCCCTATCTGGAAAGGGAAGGGTGATCACCTGGATCGCAGCAACAACTGGGGGATAACACTGTCTGGTAAAGTCCTTGTAGGATTATCCTCAATAGGATCCGTGATCACTTGCTCATCTACCAGTGACTGGAGCAGTCTGGTTTTAAGAAGAAGTCTACCATCAACCACATCCTGGCACTGAGGGTCCTCATTGAGCATAAACATGAATATCGGCAGAGTTTCTTTGCAGCCTATGTCGATTTTCATAAGGCATTCGACTCAGTTGTTCGAGCTCACCTATGGGACATCCTGTGACTTCATGAGATCCTTCCGAAGTTGCTGGATATCAAGGCAGGCCTGTACACTAGTACTGTGAGTGCTGTGCAGAGTGTAGGCAGAACATTTGTGTTTTTCACAGTTGATTCTGGGGTATGTCAGGAGAGCGTTCTTGCTCCAACTCTATTCAATGCTTGCATGGACTAGGTGTTGAGCAAGGTTGTGGGGTCCAGCAGTTGTGGGGCATCTTTTGGTGAAGAGAGATTAACTGATCTTGAAGATGATCAGGGGCGGTCCTAGCCTGTTTGGTGCCCTGGGCGAACACCCCCTCTGGAGCCCACAAACACAGACACATAAAACACAGAAAGGATTGTACATTAACATATTTTATTGTAAAAACTGTGGTCGGAACCATACTGAATTTAACCAGATAAACATATACTGCATATATATATATATATATATATATATATATATATATATATATATATACAGTATATATATATTGTGATATGTGGCCGGCCGTTCATCCCGGCCAATACCCCCAGGCCGCCAGGTGGAGCCCTCCCTACAGCATGGAGCTGCCCCGAATGCCAGCAGGGAATCCTGGACAATGCAGTTTTTATCCCCAACCCTGCTGGATGCCGTCGGGGTCGCTAGGGGATGCTGCAGGGAGGAATAAGGATTATTTGCCCTACGCCCCGGAAGTACATCCAAGTCACATGGACAGGAGAAATTACGTGCTTCCGGGGTGAAGAAAGGATTTTTTTCTGACCCGGAAGTGTTCCTAGTCACATGGACAGAGAGGGTGAAACACTTCCGGGTCAAGGACTATAAAAGGACTGTGGGAAATCCCAGACATTGAGCTGAGCTGGGTGGAAGGGTGGCAACGCGTCTGGGAGTGGAGGATTGTTTATTGTAGTGATTGATTATTAATTATTGTGCTTATTATATGAGTATTGTGGAGTGTAGGTGCTTTGTGCACTTTATTAGTGTCCAAATAAATAGTTATACCTGGTGTCTGAAGAGTGGTCAGAGGGTTCAAGGGGTCGAGAGGAGACCACAATCTGTCACAATATATATATAGATAGATAGATAGATAGATAGATAGATAGATAGATAGATAGATAGATAGATAGATAGATAGATAGATAGATAGATAGATACTTTATTAATCCTAAGGGGAAATTCACATACTCCAGCAGCAGCATACTGATACAAAAAACAATATTAAATTAAAGATTGATAATAATGCAGGTAAAAACAGACAATAACTTTGTATGATGTTAACGTTTACCCCCCGGGTGGAATTGAAGAGTCGCATAGTGTGGGGGAGGAACGATCTTCTCAGTCTGTCAGTGGAGCAGGACATTGACAGCAGTCTGTCGCTGAAGCTGCTCTTCTGTCTGGAGATGACACTGTTTAGTGGATGCAGTGGATTCTCCATAATTGATAGGAGCCTGCTTAGAGCCCGTCGCTCTGCCACAGATGTCAAACTGTCTCCATGCCAACAATAGAGCCTCCCTTCCTCACCAGTTTGTCCAGACGTGAGGCGTCTTTCTTCTTAATGTTGCCTCCCCAGCACAGCACCGCGTAGAAGAGGGCGCTCGCCATAACCGTCTGATAGAACATCTGCAGCATCTTATTGCAGATGTTGAAGGACGCCAGCCTTCTAAGGAAGTATAACCGGCTCTGTCCTTTCTTACACAGAGCATCAGTATTGGCAGTCCAGTCTAATTTATCATCCAGCTGCACTCCCAGGTATTTATAGGTCTGCACCATCTGCACACAGTCACCTTTGATGATCACGGGGTCCATGAGAGGTCTGGGCCTCCTAAAATCCACCACCAGCTCCTTGGTTTTGCTGGTGTTCAGGTGTAGGTGGTTTGAGTTGCACCATTTAACAAAGTCATTGATTAGGTCCCTATACTCCTCCTCCTGCCCACTCCTGATGCAGCCCATGATAGCAGTGTCGTCAGCAAACCTTTGCACGTGGCAGGACTCCGAGTTGTATTGGAAGTCCAATGTATATAGGCTGAACAGGACCGGAGAAAGTACAGTCCCCTGCGGCACTCCTGTGTTGCTGACCACAATGTCAGACCTGCAGTTCCCGAGACGCACATACTGAGGTCTGTCTGTAAGATGGTCCACGATCCATGCCAGCAGGTATGAATCTACTCCCATCTCTGTCAGCTTGTCCCTAAGGAGCAGAGATTGGATTGTGTTGAAGGCGCTAGAGAAGTCTAGAAACATAATTCTTACAGCACCACTGCCTCTGTCCAAATGGGAGAGGGATCGGTGTAGCATATAGATGATAGCATCCTTCTGCTCCCACCTTCTCCTGATATGCAAATTGCAGAGGGTCGAGGGCGTGTTGAACATGTGGCCTCAGGTGGTGAAGCAGCAGCCTCTCCATGGTCTTCATCACATGTGATGTCAGAGCAACAGGCCGGAAGTCATTCAGCTCACTAGGAAGTGATAGCTTTGGGACTGGGGTGATGTAAGATGTTTTCCAAAGCCTCGGGACTCTCCCCTGTTCCAGGCTCAGGTTGAAGATGCACTGTAGCGGACCCCCCAGCTCCGAAGCACAGACCTTCAGCAGTCATGGCGATACTCCATCTGGACTCGCTGCTTTGCTGGCACGAAGTCTCCTCAGCTCTCTGCTCACCTGCGCTGTTGTAATTGTGGGTGGGGATGTCTCTCCTATGCTGGTATCAGCAGAAGGATGGGTGAAGGGTGCAGTACTCCGAGGTGAGAGTGAGAGTGGGTTAGTGTGGTCAAACCTGTTAAAGAAGTTGTTCATTTGGTTTGCTCTCTTCACGTCTCTCTTGATGGTGGCACCCCGCATCGAGTTGCAGCCAGTGATGATCTTCATCCCATCCCACTCTTCCTTCATGCTGTTATTCTGCAACTTCTGCTCCAGCTTTCTCCTGTACTGCTCCTTCGCTGCCCTGATCTGCACTCGGAGTTCCTTCTGCACGCGCTTGCGCTCATGCTGATCACCGACTTTAAAAGCCCTTTTCTTCTGGTTCAAAAGGCCATTGATGTCACTTGTAATCCATGGCTTGTTGTTAGCATAGCAGCGTACAGTTCTTACTAGAACTACAATGTCCATACAGAAGTTGATGTAGTCAGTAGTGCAGTCAACAACCTCCTCAATGTTCTCACTATGTGATCCCTGCAGGATATCCCAGTCTGTAGTTCCAAAGCAGTCTCACAGAGCATTCTGAGCCTCCAGAGTCCACTTCCTGAATGAGCGTGTGGTTGTAGGTAGGACCCTCACTCTTGGTTTGTAGTGAGGCTGAAGCAGAACCAGGTTATGATCTGCTTTCCCAAGCGCAGGCAGCGGGGTGGCGCTGTATCCGTCTTTAACGTTTGCATACAGTAATATATATATACATAAACAAACATAATAACTTACATATAAATTGGAAGAAATAGAACTTTAAATATAAAACAAGCACACACAGAAGTCAAAATAAAACATACATATAACAATTATTATATTAAATAAGTATAAAATGCAGATACAATTAAAATAAGGCATTCCTAAAATGCACAATTAACATGATTGCACTTCGCACAACACACACTGATATGAAATAATTGTCATCTAAATCAGGACCTTTCTTGCCTTCCTTGATTCAAAGTCATCAATAATGTCATCATATGAAATCTGGTCAGCAATTACATGATTGATGCTGGCAAGGCCAGTGAGGCGTTCCTGAGACATAGTGGACCTCAGATATGTCTTCACAAGTTTCAGCTTTGAAAAGCTCCTCTCTGCTGAAGCCACAGTTACAGGTAGAGTAACTGCAATTCTCAGAGCAGTCCACAAATTTGGGTATATTTCTGAGAGTTCACTGTCATGCACAAAGTTCAGCAGCTCAAGAGAGGTCATAGATTTTGATGGTAAGTCAGGCAAATTCTTAATCTCCTGTGCAAGCTCTCTGGCATCCAAGTCTGACTGGTTCTGAAAAAGCAAAGTAGCACTGAGGGCATTACACTGTTCAGTGAGGTCATCATTTGAGAGGTTTGGAAAATGTGTCAGTACTCCAAATTACTCTTCCACATTTTCCAATGTGGTGACTCTCTCTTGGATGGAAGACACTGCAGCATCAACAACAACATTAAAAAAGGTCACCTCCAGCTTCTTTAGGGCATCACTCAATGGCTCATCAAATGATTCATAAGAGAAGTGCCGCTTTGTAGATCTCAGTCTTTTCTGTTGCAGAACAGCCTCTATGTTCATGTCCTCACACATATCCTTGGCTGACATTTGTGCAGATGCAAAGCCTGTTGCCCTTTAGTTGCAGAGACCTCTCTCTGTCTTTGTGAGGAGATTGACCGCTACATCCACATGAATGTTGGGAGACTGCATGAGCTTGCTCACATGGTGGGTTTGGTTCAGGATGTCATACCACACCACTGTACAAATGCTGAATCTGTATGATCCCACCTCCTCAGACAAAGACTGGGCCTCAATCTTTATGACTGAGTCTTTGGTGTGGTCTCTCACCTCAATCAAAGCCTCTCTCACTGCAGATGCTTGGTACCTCAGGGGCTCAACGCTGTTGATCTTACTTTCCCACCTTGTTTCAAACCACATCTTCAGTGTAATGATAGCATGTTTTTTCATGGTGGCCCATCTCTGAGTGGAGGCTGAAAACAAATTGTAAAGTTTTTGCAAAATCCCAAAGTAACTTGTGGCATCAATAGATCCCTTTGCAGCATCAGCCACAACCAAATTCAGTGCATGAGCTCCACAGGGAACAAAGAGAGCTCTAGGATTCAGTTCCAGGAGCCTGGCTTGAACGCCCTTGTTTTTTCCCCTCATGTTGGCGCCATTGTCATATGACTGACCTCTGCAGTCCTCAAAGGGAATTTTCAGCTCTTCCAGCCTGTTTAAAATCATGGATGCGAAATGTTTCCCTGTGGATTCGTCAGCTTCCAAAAAACCCATAAAATACTCCTTAATATGGGGCTTCTCTTATAATGACACAATCCGAATCACAACTGACAGCTGTTCAGTGTGGCTAATATCTGGAGTGCAATCTAGAATTATGGAGAAAAACTTTGCCAGCTTGATATCATCAACCATTGTTGGAGTGATCTTGCTACTCAACAAATCAATGAGTTTGTTTTGTACATGGTGACTGAGATAGCTGGTGTGACTGCAAGTGCCTTTCTGGACATGGTTAATGTGCTCTTGCATTATGGGATCAAACCTTGCCATGAGTTCAACTTCTTTTAGAAAATCGCCATTTGATGGAGAAAACAATGTTTCTGTGTGTCCCCTTTGTGCTAAATTTCTGATTGCGAGAGACTGAATGATAGCAGTGAGACGAGTCAGCACCGCTCTCCATCTTATTTTCTCAGCCTGCAGAAGTGCCATCTCTTGTTTGTCAATTGTTTCACCTTTTTTAATCCTCACTACCAGTTCTTTCCATGCTTTCATTGAGTTATGGTGTTCAGGACTATTGTCATGTGAGGTGAGAAGAGAACTGGCATGCTTCCAATCTGTCAGTCCAGAACTTGTTAAATTGATGTGTCTTTTAAAAAACAGCTTGCAGCAGAAGCAAAAAAGACTGTTGTTTTTCTCAGAATATACTAGCCAGCTTCTAGGCATCTTTTCACCGCTAACTAATGTTTTCTTAAAATACTGGTGATGGTGGCAACTTCTTCCATCACCCTCATTTCTAAGGAAAATAAAGTCAGGTGCTACCTTACTTGGTCCTTTGCAAACCAGCTGTATTCAAATGCTGTCAGTGATATCTGAAGGCCAGTTTGCAGGGTCCGTAGGCAGGGGCTCATCCTCAGGGGGTTCAGCTCCAGGCATTTCTATGAACACACATTTGCATTAGTATACACAAGTTATTTGGAATACACAGCATTCATAGTGGCAGAACAGTCTTTGCAAAATATTATGCAACACACACAAACTCAGGCTACACATAATCACACCTGAAGTGGCCGCTATTGGGTCTTCATCCTCGGGATCAGACATTTGTGGAGACACATTTGTGGCTGAGGAGGTGGACAGCTCCTCATCTTGGGCAGTGGCAGTGGCAGAGGGTGCTCCAAAATATTTCAGAAGTGCCCCTGAATAGAAACCCAATATAAAACTCTGATACATGCATGCATCATTTTCATAATTAAAACAAACATATAATTTTGCCCAATTTATCAAAATCAGAATTATACGTATAATAAGCATTTTATTGAATAGGCTATCACAACATCAGTGTTTGGAAGTAATGCATTACTCAGTAATTACAGTAAGATAACTTTCCTAAATAATGTAGCCTAATAGTGTAAGGGATTTTTTTTTTTGCTAAGTCAGCTAGACTACAACAGAATACTATCATCTGGTTTTAGCGTAGCATAGTATGCAAACGGCTAACAAACAGCCATTATAATTTGTCATACATTGAGAATAGGAGACAAATCAACAATACACCTCTTCCAATTAATGGCTAATTAATATTGTGCTGAACACGGTCCAAAAGATTCAATAAGCCACATCAGTGTCTACTGTCTGTCTACTGTTTACTATCATAGCCAAGTGGCTAACAAACGTAAACAGAAGTTTTCCCTATCCCTACTAATTAATGTTATCTTGTTTCAGGATACATGTCATGCATAATACCTGCCATTATCCAATGACACATCTGCTTACCTTTATCTTTTGCTCGTTTCTCCTCCTCTTCTTTTTTCTTTTTTCTAAACTGAGCACCTGATGGCTTTGACCTTTTCTTGTCCATCTTCCATTGGTGTTAAATTTGCACTCCAGTATCAACACCCATCCCCCAACCCGAGAAACACCACAACGTAAACTTATAGACCTACACCTTAGTGCGCAGATTCGGTTTGTATAGGGTTCTTTTTTCTGCGATTTCGCACAACCCATGAAAAATTAATTGTGACATAATGGGCTTGGACTGACAATATTATGAATGAAAGGTGCTTTATTTGGAAGCACCCTGCCCCCTTCCCCTTTCGACAGGTTGTGTGTGAGACTTCAGCACAGCAGCAGCAGCAAGCAGGGGCACCAAGGGCTCTCGCGCTCACTTCCCGCATATATGGGTGTGATAAAATTTAGAAAACACATTGGTGCAAATTATAAGTATATATCATAATGTCTGGTGCTCTTGTGTTTGTTTGTTTGTTTTTATTTTGTTTTATTTTGCGAGCTGGTTATTAGATGCCGCTCCAGTCAGCCAGAGAATCCCCCGCCGCCCCGCCCCTTTCCTCCCTGTGCGGCAAGCAGAAAGCAGCAGGCGCACCTCACAAATGGAGGGCGCCCTTACTCCCTGCATATGGGCAATAGAAAACCGATCGGTGCCCATGCAATCCCAAAAATGCGCTGGCATGATGTCGGGGCAGCATGGGTGCGCGCAAAAAAAAAAAATCAAATAATTTTTTTTTTTGCCGATGGCCATGATGCCGCCCTGGGCAACGGCCCAAGTCACCCATATCAAAAACCACCACTGCAGTTCGCCATCGTCGATGATGCTGTGATCTTTGTGGAGTCAATGAATGCTCTGATCGGGGCTCTCGAGAGACTGAGTGAGGAGTCTGAGTGTCTGGGTTTGTGAGTGTCCTGGATAAAAACCAAGGTCCAGGCCTTTAATAACTTCTTGGGCAAAGCCATCAGAAGCGTGTCTGTCTGCGGAGGGATTGTCAACCTTGTCAAAATGTTTACTTACCTCGGTAATGACATTCATGTCTCCAGTGACTCTTCCAATGAAGTCAGTCAGACTCCTGATATCTCTGCAAAAGGACAAAGGTCCAAGTCTTTTAGAGTCCTAGTGCTTCCTGTTATGCTATACGGTTGCGAGACATGGACTCCAAACAGTGGCCTGAGATGAAGATTGAACTCCTTCAGTACTGTGTCTCTCGCGAGAATCCTTGGGTACTCCTGATTTGAGTTTTTGTCGAACAAGGAGTTGCTCATGGAGTCCTGAATGAGGCACATTACCTGTGTAGTGAGGGAGCGTCAGTTGTGGCACCACAGCCATGTGGCGCAGTTCTCCAAGAGTGATCTGGCTCGCAGAATTGTACGAGGCCAAGGGGACGCCCATGTAACACCTGACTATGGCAGATAGGTAGTCATTACGGAGGGTGGGATTGGACTGAATATCTGCCAGTTGGGATCCTTCTCCACTTTAATCCCATCCGGGAGTACACCAAACACAGCTGTTAATGGGTTGGAAGTGATTGTGACACCTAGACTGTCTAACAGGCATTCAAAGATTTTTGTCCAGAAACATCTGAGATTAGAACCTAATTGTCGGTCTTTAACAAATCTAGTTTGGTCTTGTGATATTAGAGGGAAGCACTTTTCTCAATCCTTCTAGCTAGAACATTGAAGAGTATCTTAACATCATTATTCAGAAGTGAATTTGATCTAAATAATGTACGATTTAATAAGTCCTTATTTTTCTTTGGGGAGATGGTAATTAATTAAAGTCATTTATTCAGTCAGTCATTTTCCAACCTGCTATATCCTAACACAGGGTCACGAGGGTATGCTGGAGCCAATCCCAGCCAATAAATCCCAGGCAGGGCGCCAGCCCACCACAGTGGAGAAAAGTTTGAGGTAGAATTTTGTCTCTACCTTCTATAAACATTGCTAATAGTAGCTGATCTGACTTATTTGAATTTTTTTTAATAAAATTCCACTGGGCAGCCATCAGGGCCTGCTGCTTTCCCACACTAGAGTGAGTTTATATCATCTAGTAATTCTTAGAGTGTCAGTGGTTTATCCAGTTTCTCTGCACTAGCTGGGGTATTTGTAATGCATCAAAAACTCATTAGATTGTGTCTTATATTCTTTAAACTGAGTAGAATATAAGGACTTGTAGTACTCTCTAAATGTGTTGGTTATATTTTTATGGTCAATGATTTTATCTCCATCCATGTTGGCAATTTCTGTTATTGCATTGCAGACTTCCTGCTTGTGGATTTGTTTAGAGAGGAGCATGTGAGCTAAGATCTTATTAGCCTTCTCTCCATGTTCATAGTACTAATGTTGTTCAGCTACATCAATGATAAGCTTTTCCTTTTGTTTTGTTGTCAAAAGGTTAAATTCTGATTGTCTTTTCCTGTAAAGTTCCTCATTTGGAGATCTGCCATATTTTTGATCTATTCTGGTAATTTCACTGATTAAGTCTGACACCTTCTTGGTTTCCAATTTATTTTTGTGGGAAAGATATGAAATAATCTCTTGAAAAAGCCTTCAGTTTCCCATAGTATTCCGAACTGAAACCTCTGAAAATATATTTGTCTCTAAACAATAGTATTTGCTCAGAGATGAATTCTGTACTGTTCTCATCTGCTAATGACAGGGGGTTAAGATGCCAGCTACTAAATGAGTGTGTGGTGTTTAAGCTTCATTATCAGAGGGGTGTGGTCAAAAATAATAACAACATTGAACTTGAAAGATTGTACAGTAGGTAATAAATTATTTTTGTCTATAAAGAAATAATAAGTTCTCGAGTAACTGTAATGTACTGATGAGAAGAAAGAATATGCTCTTGAGTTTGGATTTAAAAATCTCTATGGGTCTTATAAGTTATGATCCATTACAAACTATGTGATTATATTTTCAGTGTTAGATGTTATCACCAATGTACAGTAGTTGAAGACCTATCCAGGTCTGGACTTAAAATACAATTAAAGCATCCAGCCATTATAATTTAATGAGTGTTCACATTAGGAATACATCCAAATACATTTTGGATAAAATCTCTATCATCCACATCAGGTGCATAGACATGTTTCAGAATTACTTTAGATTTAAATAAATTACCCATCACCATGACATATTGTTCTTCAGGATCAGATATTATGTCTGATACTACAAATGAGATTGTTTTGTGTATTAAGATTCCCAGACTTTTAGTTTTCTTTGTATAGCTTTTCTGAAACATTTGGTCAGTCCAATAGCTTTGCAACTTAAACTAGTCTTTACTTATTAAGTGAGTCTCCTGTAAAAACACTCTCTTGGTGAGAAAATACTTTAGATTGAAATTGAGAACTTTGACATTCCAGTTCACAAAGTTCACTGTTTGGTAAGAGAGGCACTGCTTTTGAACTTTTGAGGACATTTTGTGCACTTAAGTAAAGGTAGTACGTTGTTTTATACAATAGCTTTAACCTTGATTTCATATTTTAGGCAGGTATTAAGGCTGAAGAGCCTATTATTATGTTGGCCCATTTTGCCTGCCCAAGTGAAGCTAGACCACACGTCGCAAAGTTCCAGTCCTCTGACATGCCAAGGGACAGGACA